>NW_015557276.1:439864-440147 GCF_001515605.1 Sinocyclocheilus anshuiensis | reverse complement strand
ATTTGTCTTCTCTGTGTCTCTCCGCATCACCGTAGCGCCATTTTGGAGAATATGAGCTAAACGCAAACTGCGTACGCTCTTCTGTGTCAGCTGCGACACAAGGATACGTTTGCTACGTGTATTTACGCTTTGATTTGAACGAAAACAGGCTGGCTGACACAGAAGAGCGTACGCTGCTTGCGTTCATCGGATATTCTCCAAAATGGCGCTACGGTAATGCGGAGAGACACAGAGGTGACAAATTGTTGAATAAAGTCGTTATTTTTGTTTTCTTCGCATACAA
>NW_015557276.1:433963-439646 GCF_001515605.1 Sinocyclocheilus anshuiensis | reverse complement strand
CATCTTTTTACTAAGTAGTATATTATTAATCATGTATTGATACCAATACTGCTACCCAGGGCAGGACTTAGGGGGGCGGGGGCCCCTGGGCTTGAGGTTATGTTTGGGCCCTATTCCTACACTACAAATGCCCTCAAATAGAATATCATTATGGAATAACACAAAATACACAAACATGTGCTTTGAGGTTCATAAATAGTACAATTAATATGCAACATGTCTATGCTATAGTCAAAGTTTAAATGTAACATTAAATATTCATTATAATATAATAAACAGGATGTGTTTTCTCAGCTGAGATATCAAAACCCTGAAATAACTTTGAGCAAAACAAAAAAACAGAGATTTTGGCTTATTAGTATTATAAAAGTTATTGTGTGAGCGGTCGCACTGGCGCGACCACCGCGTTGTTTAACTCATAAGCGCTGCCATTTCTGTTGCATATGAGAAACATCAAATGGCAAACGAAGCTGAAAGCATAACGAAACCGCGCTACTCTTTTGAGCTGCGCAGTGCTTCGAGTGTAGAGCATGGTTTATACTTGCCGCGTCAGCACAAGCGCAAAGGTGCGCGCAGCAAAAATGATGCGAATATTGAGGAAACGATGGATGGTTTTCATGCTAAAGTGAAGTAAAAGACTGCTTCTTAAACCAGAGAAGGTGAACATGTTGGTATTCTTGTGGGGGGAAAAAAATATGCAAGCACTGTCACCAACAGCAAGTTTAGATTTACTTTTATTTTTGTTTTCATTTTGAAAAGCTTGTATCTTTGCTGTTTACCTCACGTTAATATGGAGGCTCTCTTTTATTAATTTTTTTTTTTATTTGATTCCTCAGTGTTTGCTAAACGTTCTGTAATCTATTAGTCAGTATATAATACAGCATGTGGTGTATGCCATGCCTAATCTTATTTTTTCATTTTGAAAAGCTTGTATCTTTGCTGTTTACCTCACGTTAATATGGAGGCTCTCTTTTATTAATTAATTAAGAATAATAATTAATCCATCTTTTGTTTTAGTCTTAAAAAATGAAAGTTGTGTAGATGTATGGAACCAAAACAGTGACAAAAAGATCGCGAATTCGAAAGTGAAAGCATCCGAAGCCCGCAGTTTAACACAGCAAAAGAGAAACTCCCATTCACAAAATTCAAATCACAAATAATACTACTTATGGTAAAGAACGGGTTGAATGTTAACCACTTTCGTTTCCATGTAACTATAAACTATGATAAAAGTTCATCAGCATGCACTGATTAATCCCATGTTGTAGCAAAAAATAAATAAATAAAATAAAAATATTGCGCCCAAATCATGTGCTTGTGCGACCAACTGAGAAAGTTAGTCGCAAAAGAGTGACCAGTGGGAAGAGTGATTCTGGAGCCCTGATGAGTGAGTTGAATCAACGGATTCATTTAAAAAGCGGATTCATTTAACTTTGCAAACGACTGTACTTATAGCCTGATTGAATCATTTGCTGGTCCGTGTAACACTGAGGAACAAAACACTGTTGTTCGGAGACGCAGCGGTTCTGCCGTTTGTTATATTTTCTTTCTGACGGAGCAAAACGTAATTTTGTGTCTGAACGGTACTCTGTAAGTTGTTGTTTATTGTACATTTGCGATCGTGCAGATATTAAAAAAGGACTCTTGTTTGTGTGATAGGCTAAGTCCTATATCACAGGCATAGCTATGTTATAAAAACAGAAACTCATTATACTTATAGCCTGATTGAATCATTTGCTGGTCCGTGTAACGCTGAGGAACAAAACACTGTTGTTTGGAGACGCAGCGGTTCTGCCGTTTGTTATATTTTCTTTCTGACGGAGCAAAACGTAATTTTGTGTCTGAACGGTACTCTGTAAGTTGTTGTTTATTGTACATTTGCGATCGTGCAGATATTAAAAAAGGACTCTTGTTTGTGTGATAGGCTAAGTCCTATATCACAGGCATAGCTATGTTATAAAAACAGAAACTCATTAAATTGCTATTTTTTATTTAAAATCATTTTGATGACATTTCTTCCCCACTATGTGTAACGGCAGTAAGACGCGAGATTGCGTTCAAAACTCATCAGATGATCGCATAATTTAGTGGAACATTAATGTAGTAACATAGAATCATCCTCTGTATGACATTTCTTCCCCACTATGTGTAACGGCAGTAAGACGCGAGATTGCGTTCAAAACTCATTAGATGATCGCATAATTTAGTGGAACATTAATGTAGTAACATAGAATCATCCAATGTAAAGAAATGAGGTCTGAACATTTGAGAATTTATCATTATCTTTCTATGCGCGCTCTTTGGGGCTAATTGCTTCATGGAGCTGTTTAAGTAGCCATGTGATAACAAACCAATAGGTGCAGACGCGATTCAATACGTGTGTCCTTCTTCTATGTGAAATAATCATAAATACCAGTTTATGCTGTTTGATTGTGGCCTCGAAGGTCGTAGTTGTAAGCTGTAGCCCCGGCTGGCCCGTTCAGATCTTGCGTGCGCAGTGGAAATGCGGCTAATAATTTCTGAATTCTGACTGGCATATAACGAACAAATCAAACAAATGTAAACGGGCAAAGGCGGGGCCCCTACAAGGCGGGGCCCATGGGCTGCAGCCCACTCAAGCCCAATGGTAATTCCGGCCATGGGGGTAAGTGATTAATGACAACATTTTCATTTTGGGGTGGAGTATCCCTTTAATAGGTTTAGCCTTCAGAAGTAAAATTTGTGTCAACACATCAGACACTTTATTATTAAAATATAATTGTTTTATTTTATTTATTATGTTATACTTTATTTTATTATTTTATTTTATTTTATTTTATTTTCTGCTTCTTTTTTCTTATTTTACTTCTAGTTTTGTTTTTTTACTGGCTTTGACAATTAATAACACAGCCCAATTTGTTTGTGACAGTATGATCTGTTTGCATCTGTAGTCATTTTCACACCTGTGGGCTTTCTATGCTAGTCCATCACTGTCAGTACAGCGATCACACTGACTGCTATTCAGCAACACAGACAGCTGCAAAACAAATGGCCAATGACCGATGGGCAGGGAAAAGGACACCAGTCTCTCATCACACAATTATATCTCATCAACGGTGACTGAAATGGAGAAATGACATCCCAATTTTTAGATTACGCTGAGGAAAAGAAGAAATTCCCACTGAAAATTTCCTGAAAATGCAACAGCTGATTTTCCTGATGTGCATAACAACAAAACACAATAATAATCCTTGCAGGGTCAAAGGTAATTTCTAAAATCCATTCCACAATATTCACCATATCCTTAGATTCCAGGGTGAAAGTGGATAAACTGGCTCTTGTAAGTCCCAAAGACAATCAGTAGGGGGCCCCTTACACATTTAATAAATATAATGTCAATATTTTCATTAATGCTGCATTTATATCCATGCAAGTGCATGTTAAAGCTATTATAATAATTCGTTAGATGATAATAATATAATTAATATTAAATAATATAACTGTAATTTTTAGAATTCTTATTAATATAACAAAATATCACAGTCAATCATATCAAATTAATATGTGTGAAAAGCGAAAATATTATAATATAAAAGCTTGACCAATACAGAATGATAATGACAAAAAAAAATGTATGTATTTTATATAAATATTTATTTAAAAATCTAACATTTTCAGCATTGTTAAGATGAACAAAAAAAAATGGACAAAGACAGTAATGTAGGAAAAAAACCATACAGCGAGGTATTCAGACAAACAAACATGGATGCAATTGATATAAAAAAAAAATAAGAATAAATATCACAAAAAAAAAAAATACTGTAAAATCAACTACAAATGTATGGTCCTCAGCACATCTCCTGTGTGTCTTCAGTAATAATACACACCAAACGCAGCAGCCACACAGAACAAGCTGTCCTATCATAAAAAGAACATGAAAATAATAAAGAGATGAACATCACATTTCAAAATCACTTTAATGTAAAAATGATTCCTCACTTACATTCATAAATATATCTTGAGCAAAGCTGTCTGTATCTGCATCCCACAAGCAGCGTGCAGCCATCCTGTGAAAAAAGTTTCCTTATGCCACAAACATGCAAACTGTATCTTAAAAAATATATATATATATATATAATTATTATGAAACACAAACTTATATAATTAATCATATGTAAATAATTACTTTATTTTATAAAATAATTATAATCCCAATATGCAAGTAATGAAATAATTAAGTAGAATAAATTAAAATAAATTATATTTAAATATCGTATTTAATTTTTTAATGTCATGTGATAAATAAAATTTAAAAATAAAATAAAATAAATATATGCGTCTAAAGGTGTGTCATATATAACAAACACAATTTTGTTTCACTGCAGGGTTTTTTTTTTGGTTTTTTTTGGCTCAAGATCTTGACAAGTCAGATCTGCAAATACAAACAACTCTGGGTTTCAGATGCCCTGCAATATTGGTTTCACATCATGAGACCACATTGAGTCAGACTGTATCTTACTCAATGTAGGTGGCCTAGAAGATCAGTAGAAACCTCAGATACGTGACAAACAACCCAAAGGTCACAGCTAAACATCTGAGGATGCATCTTTTGCACGTGATAATGTCTGTGGGTCATGGGTCTACTGCACAAAAAACACAGTACGACTGCTCAGGTTTGCTAAAGATTCGTTTGAAACCATCCTGATTTCACAATTCATTCATTTTCCTAAGAAGCAACGGCTTACTTGACTCCCTCTCCACGCTGCTCTCCAATGACCACCTGCACGATGAGCTTGTATCTGTCAAAGCCCACATCTGAAAACACAACGATCTGCT
This sequence comes from Sinocyclocheilus anshuiensis, assembly GCF_001515605.1. Taxonomy (NCBI): domain Eukaryota; kingdom Metazoa; phylum Chordata; class Actinopteri; order Cypriniformes; family Cyprinidae; genus Sinocyclocheilus; species Sinocyclocheilus anshuiensis. Next base: position 434,831 of record NW_015557276.1, on the reverse strand, counting down.
GTCACTCAATACTCAAAGCATCAATCAAAATCAAAGTTTAGCCAAAAAAAATTTTAAAAAATAAATAGTTTTCATGTTCAATTGTATGTAAAATGATTTTGTTTCAGACACAAAGACTGCTGAAATCCGGCATTGGGCATTTTCTTCATTAAAGTTTTTTTTTTTTTTTTGCGTTTCAACATTAACAGAACAAAATAAAACTATAAGTCCTTACAGACTGAGATATGCTTAATGATGCATACTACAACAGAGAAACAAAAAGCAAGAAATAGATTCAAATTTAAATTAAATACACACGTACACTGTATGCGGTTAAACAAAATCATGCTGATTAAAAATATCTCACTGATTAAAAATAATTTCCTAGCCTTATAACTTCTCATAGTTTTTAAAACCTTTTAAAGACAATAAACTGGGGTGCTGCTTTCAAAATACTGCATTTATAACATATTTTCATATAAAAAGTAAACAATTTATAACAAAGTCTACATTTTTGTCCTCCAAATATATTCCAAATTTCACCATGTCTGAAGTATTAGACAGATAGATAAATAGATAGATAGATAAATAGACAGACAGACAGATATATAGACAGACAGACAGACAGACACAGAAAGATAAATAGACAGACAGATATATAGATATACAGGCAGACAGATATAGAAAGATAAATAGACAGACAGATATATAGATATACAGATATACAGACAGACAGATATCTTTGGCAAAACCCCCCCTGAGTCTCAAAAAATTAAAAAACATTAAAAACTCCCACCAAGAAACAATCCTGACCAAACTGTAAATAAAAGCGGTAGTTAGTGCAGCTCTGCCGAGCCTCAGGCCTGTACATACTTAATGGCAGGATCCG
>NW_015557276.1:420752-433904 GCF_001515605.1 Sinocyclocheilus anshuiensis | reverse complement strand
GATAGATAGATAGATAGATAGATAGATAGATAGATAGATAGATATATAGACAGACAGACAGATATAGCTAGATAGACAGACAGACAGACAGACAAACAGACAGATATATAGACAGACAGACAGACAGATATACAGACAGACAGACAGACAGATAGACAGTTATATAGATATATACAGACAGACAGACACAGACAGACAGACAGACAGTTAGATAGATATATAGATAGACAGATAGACAGTTAGATAGATATATACAGACAGACAGATATATAGACAGACAGATAGATAGATAGATAGATAGATAGATAGATAGATAGATAGATAGATGAAATAATTAAGCAGAGTTCCTCAGAGTTCGTCTGTCAGCCAGAAACAGAGCAGTGTCACCTCGCAGCTTGTTTTTAATGCAGTCTGCTAAAGCTCTGGATAATGCGGGAGCTTCCTCAGGATCATACTGCACTCCATACAGCTGCTCCCTCAGGATTTCTCCAATACACTCTTTCGCCACCCCTGCCTTGAACCTACGGGGAAATGAACGGAAAAAGCTATTAGATGAAGCTCAGCGGATGTTTATGTAACGTTAAACACTAGAAGCACTGAAAGCCAGCCTTAAGCTCAGCTGCTGTTTTAGCCGGCTAAGTTCAGCGTACAACGTTTAAAACGAGAATACGATCGACTTACTTGTCTTTATAATTCGGTCTTATGAGGTACGTGCTCGCTCCGGCGTCCATGAATCCAACTCTCCAAGCGTTTGGTGTGCGACTCGCTTTGCTGCGTGACCGTCGTTGTCATAACAACTCGGCTTCATCCGGGGAACGGTCAAACGAGATGGCGTCATGAGCGTCGGGTGCGTTCACTTGAACACGTGATCGGCGCGACTTCACGCGTTCGGCGTGTTCTCGAGGAAGCACATTCAGATCTAATAGATCAAAATATATCAGGGGTACAAACACATGTAGGCCTATACATTCGCCTAGCCTTAAGTCTGATTTCCAGAAAAACATAAATAGCCTAAATACATTCATACTGAGTCATAAATTAGTCATCAAACACAGTAAAACCAAACTGGGCACCTATATAGGCCCAGTGCAGGTAGATTTTAACTAAAAAGTTCAACTGTGTTCTTAGAGCAAGGGAATTTTTTCCGTAATGTTAGGTTTGGGTAGGTTGTTTTAAGTGTTTATTTTGTTAAAAGGTGTTTTAAATGTTATAATGTCATGCAGTCGGTGAGCCGTAAGTCTGTTTTGTGGCAGTTTACACACGTCTGTATTTCCTCTGTGGGATTGTGAAACTCGAGGTGGTCTGTCGGTGGTCTTGTGGTGGGATTGTGTGATGAGAGATTAAATGATTTGACAAAAAATGTAGGACTTACAGTCACAGTAGCCTACATATATGTATAGTAGCCTAATAATAGAGCACCTTTTTTTTTTTTTTTTAATAAATGCGGTTTATTATAACAATAACCTTTTTAGATTTTATTGCTATAATTATTATAATTTTTTTTTTTTTTCATTTGTTTATTTGGCATCCGCTTTTTTTTTTTTTTTTTGGTTTCCAGAGATCTGAAAGTGAACAAAAGGAAAAGAAAAGTAAAAAGAAAAAGCGTAATGACATTCAGTTCCTGTCTGTACCTCCCCCTGAAAGACGTAGGTTTTATTCTAAACAGTATGTTAGTGCAAAGCATAAATCAGCAGAAACGGGAAGACGTGTGCATCTCCGGTGGCTGCCTGCGTTCATTTGCTCCGTTCCATCTGCAGCATGAAGCGTGACCTCAAGAAGAAACTCGTACTTTTCTCATTCATGTTGTACTTGACTCTTAACGGTGAGTAAAAGAGGTCATGATCATTCTGGGGTTTAGTCTTTCCTGTCTGTTGATTTGTACGGTATTTTCACGTCAGCTTTTGGAAATGTTTCTTACATTAAGGCACAATATAAACCTAATATCAAATTGTATTTATTTTGAACAATACATCAATAGTTGTGCCTTTACACTTGTTTTTTTTTTTTTAAGTAATTTTACACATTTTTAAATTTTCAAGTTTTTAGGCCAAAGTATTTACACATAAAATGTTATTGAAAGGATTTGTAGTATTGTACAAAAAAAGGCAACTGAAGTACCAAGAAATTTCCTTTGACTCATGGAAAATGTGAGCGAGATCTGCAAAACAACAGCTCTTTCTTCTTTTGAAGAGTTTCATACCTCTATCATACCATCAATGAAATAACAGCGAGTAGGTTTTTTTAACACTAAAAAGAAACATCATGACACAGACTGATTGAGATTACAGTTTTCATGATGTAGGGGAGTCCGGAGCTGCTGTTGTACACATTTTACTCAGGTGAATGCTTTTCAGTGTAGTTTTCTCTTTTTTTTTTCATTATAGACACAAAAGTAAAAAACTTGGCTACAAAAAGCGGTTGAACATATACAAATAAAGATGAGTTCAGCCTGCCATTAAACAGTCCATTATTAGATTTCTGTTGACGTGACAAAGTGTTGCTTTTATTTCAGTGGAATCAACGCATGAAGTGAATGGCACATTGGAAGAAAACATCACTGTTCACTTCACTTTTCAAGATTCTGTTAGAAACTCCAAACCTAGTCTGTACAAAAATGGGGAAAAGATAGGAACTTGGATAGAAATCAACCTTTGCAAAGAAAAGTTTGCCCTGAGTGATGTGGAAAACAGGACTGTCACACTACACATCACAAATCTCACACTGGAAGATAAAGGGACATATCATGTCGCAGTGCTTCCAGATGGTCTTAACTCTCTTTTTGAGAGCAATACAATTGATATTAAAGTCAGATTAGGTAATAAATCAGCAGGTACGTTTTCTCTTAAAACCTCAGTGTTAAACAGAATCCATTTAGAATTGTTTTCGTTCAGTGAAATACTCATATATATATATATATATATATATTATGTGCAGTTGCTATTGTAATCGTCAGTTTGCATTTTTAGATAAGTAAACTGAACAATTAATTAATAATATTAATAAAATATTATATCGACTCAGTGTTGCATGCCATTTTCAAAACGAACTGATTTTTCTTTCAGAAACTGAAAAAGAAACAGAAGCTGTGCATGAAAGCATAGTGACTGATTCACCTAAACTGGAGTCATCGGAACAAAAGCCATTCTTCATTTTCTTCAGTGCGTTAGTTATTATATGTATATGTCTCTTTGTGGGGATATTGTGCTGGCTTTTTAGGACCTATCCAAGAAAACCAGGTAATGCATTGTTTTAATGCATTGTTTTGAATCAAATTTCTTTTACAGTCTGACAGGGTGATTTTAAAGATATGTTTGTAAGATTTTGTACATGAGACAAATAATGATTTTAAGAATTATTGAATTGCATTGTGCCATCTTATCAGTGCCGATCCTTGACTTCTGGGGGCCCAAGAAGGGGCCCTGGGGGGCTCTGAGGGTCGGCTCTGCATTTTATGCTAAATTCAGAACTTTTTATATATCAATACCGTTCAAAAGTTTGGGATCAGTAAGATCATTTTTAGAAAGAAATGAATACTTTTAGTCGGCAAGGATACATTCAGCTGAGCATAAGTGACAGTAAAGATATCAAAAATGTTAGACAAGATTTATTTTTCAAATAAATTCTGCTCTTTTAAACTAAAGAGTCCAGAAAAATCCATCAGGTTTTCAACATTGATAATGTTCAGCATATTAGAATGATTTCTGAAGGGTCATGTGACACTGAAGACTAGACATCACAGAAATAAATTACATTTTAAAATATATTCACATAGAAAACATTTATTTTAAATTGTAATCATATTTCAGTTTTTACTGTATTTCTGATCAAATAAATACAGCCTCAGAGAGCAGAAGAGACTTCTTTCAAAAACACTGAAAAACGTATGAACTCTAAACTTTTGAATGGTACTGAATGTTAGTGCATAATTATGTTTTCAGGAAAGTAACAGGGTTGAAGTTTTGAAGCCTTGTGCTCAAAATCTTTAAACTAGATGCTTTTTAGATTTCTACAAATGTTTTTTATTTTATTTTCAGTAGCATGGTTCACATTTTACGATCGTTCATTACTGTAAAACATCAAATAAAACGATTTATGGATAAGTTCATTACTTTTAAAAGGAAAAATAAAGATGGTAGAAAATCATTTTGATACACAACTTGGGGACACAGCTTCAAGTATAGCCTATTTTTTTAAAAAACACATTGTGTCACAAATAAAATCTAAAATCGATGAAAAAATTATGATAGATTATAGATGACAAAATGTCTGTAAAAGGAAATTTAAATTGAAAAACTAATGAATATTAAATTAAAATAAGTAACTTACTAAAATAGCAAGAAGTCCCCAACATATTCTCATGACAAAGACACAGGAAAAAAAATACATAAAAATGAAGTTACTCCATTCTTCTATGTATTTTAAAAAATGCGCTAATTGTAACTCTATGGCTCCTCAGATGCAGAAAACCCTCCAGTTCACAACAACACAACACAACAGGTATGTTCACGACCTCTTTATTTCACTAAACTACTGAATAACACTTTAACACTCATTACATTTCCGTTTTGTATGTTACGGCCTGGGCTGTTAGCAGGGGCAGTGTGGGACATCCGGGGCTGTGTTTGTCAGCTGTGTGGAGTATGGAGAGTTAGACTTTCAAAACAGACCTGAAAGAGATGACAGAGTAAAACCTGCCGAGGCGACATCAAAGGCCCAGGACGGAGTGGAATATGCTGCCATAATTTTCCCTCAGCAAAAACAGCCACTGAGTGGGCGGATGAGAAATAAACAGCAAGTACCTGCCATTAAGTGATAGTCAGCCTCATTAAACCATATTGTCCACTAAAGTTAGTCTGTTTTAATATATGCTCATGTATACCTAATATACTATTTGGGAGTTTTATTGAGAGTGAGTAGAAATCCTAAACCGTTTAAGACTGTTATATGATCATTATTATATAATTATATGATCACAAACTGCCACATAAGTCATCTTCTCACTGTTAACTAGTTCACAATGATACTGTAAACGTGCCACAGAGTTTAACACTGAGTCATAGAGAGGTGCTAACCACAGAAGCCCCCATAAAGAAACCTGAGGTACTTGAATATGTTTGTACAGTATTACGTAACCCAGGCTCATTGGAAAAAAACATTATTTTTCTGCAAAATGATATTATGTTGCTTTGCTTCATATTTTTTTTTTGGCACTAAAAGCGCGTTCAGTTTGATCTAAAACAGATGCACGTGAATGTGGAATGTTTTATTAATTACAAATTGTAATCTGTTATTGATTACAAATTGCATGACAAAATTTGTAGTTAGTAACATAATTCATTACACATTTTAGGTAATATAGGGCCAGATTTACTAAACAGGGCAAATTAGCGTGAGAGCGCAATCCCATAAAAGTGCCGATGGGAGTGAATCCAGAATGCATGTAATCAGGAAAAATGCATTTGCTGAAGCAACTGTGCTATTTTAAGTAGCTATTACACGTCTTTGAGCTCTTTTATCTTGACTTGTGTCTCACAGGACTTGAACCGAGCGCTTCACATTGCAAGTGCAATGCTGTACCAGGTGCACTACTGAGCAAGTTTACTATGTGCCATACATACATATAGAGCTTGTTATGTGATGCAAATGCATCACAATTCACTCGCTATGGTGAAAGTGTTTTGAGGTCATGCCATATTATTACTTTAAGAACGGCATGAAAAATCAATAATCTGATCCTTTGATCATAATTTGTTTGAAAAGGAATAAAAGTTGTTAGTGTTTTACTGACACTAGTGTTCATTTCCAACCTGATCTCATGAAAGTGTGTTTAAATAGTACGCCAAATAAAAACGAAAACTCGTGGTATTGATACGCAATAATGTACTTTGGCGTTTATATGCTACGCGATGGGTAGGTTTAGGGTTGTGGGGTAGATGCGTATCATATGTACGCGAAAACTGCGTATTATATGCACGCCAAACACATGCGGATCATATGCACGCCAACAAATTTCGTATCATATGCACGCGAAAACTGCGTATTATATGCACGCCAAACACATGCGGATCATATGCACGCCAACAAATTTCGTATCATATGCACGCGAAAACTGCGTATTATATGCACGCCAAACACATGCGTATCATATGCACGCCAAAGTCCATTTTTGCATATCAATACCATGAGTTTTCGTTTTTATTTGGCCTACTATTTATACACATTTTCATGAGACCGGGCTCTCATTTCAGCTGGAAACTGCAGTGAACTGTATGCATAAGTGCATTTCTGGAGTGTTGCAAAAATATAGAGACACGTTTTTTTCCAATGAGCCCATGTTGCAACCATAAGCATGTGGTATACACAAGAATGATACCTCAAACTGTGAGGTAAGGTTTATGTGCTAATACATTTATTATAAATAAGACTTACGATTTGATAAAACTGGCCAAAAATCCCCTGGACTTGCATTCATGGAGGAACCTGAGTCATTTCGAGACCAGAGACTTGAGAGTGTGGCGGCAAGTTTTGCATTCACATACACCACTCACGTTTTCTTCAGAAAATTTGAAGATTAGTTTTGATTTTGTTATTCTCCTGTTATTATTTTCTTCTTTGCTACTAAAATGTTTTTGTGTATCCTAACACTATTTATCTTAAAATGTAAGTCACAGCAGTTTGTGTATTGTTATGTCAATTGTGTATATGCTGATTAATGCACTATGTGTGTAAATATTGTACTTGAATGAGTTCTGTACTACATATGAATGTATAGCCACAAAGGAATCTCATACAATGTGTAAAACTGCTAAATGGAGTTAAAAATATAACACAGAGCTATAACACATTTTTTTGAACACAAGCATCCTGATTTAACACTAAAACAAACAGCCTAATGCAGATGCACTTTACACACCGTCCTGAATGCCAGAGAGCGCTTGATTTTGTTTACTTCTGTGTGAAGGTTCACATGAGCACGGCCACGAAGATAACATCAGATGTTGGCAGTTGTGAGTAGGAGTGTTGATGGAGTCACATATACAGCATTTTAAACCGAGAGCTGGAGAAAATGAAAATGCCTTTCTCTCAGAAATTTCTGCGAGTATCAAAACCTAACATTTCAAACCGCAAAATATGCAGACACCTTGAGAAGCATGACTCTAAGCTGCATGGCGAACAGTTTCCAGCACCCACACAGGCTTGTCCTGAATATCTAATTAGAAACACAATATATGGCCTATTAAAAAAACTGTGGGCCGACCTATATCATTGCATGCAAGCTTAACTTATTTTCCGTTTAAAGTGAAACGTTTCCTTTCAATCAGCAAAAAAGTCCTGGTTAAGCATTTGTCGTAGCTTACTCTGGAGACACTATGCGTCTCATTTTCCATTGACGGTCCTCATTAAGACTGCATCCTGCTACTAAAGTTAAGGTAGGTCAAAAATTAAGCAATAATATATGTAGTAGGCTATGTTATGTAATAGTATCAGAAACAGTATTTGCACAATACCCTGTGGCAAACTTCATCAACAAATTCCATTTGGTTTTAAAGCAGTGCTACAAAAGACAACAGTGTCATTATCCAGCTCAGTTCAGTTCAAGTTCTATCCTAACATAGCATCACTATACAAGTAAAATAACAATGAGAGATCAGTAAGAGGTCGGTACACATCGATGGATATAGCATGACTGGAAGTCTGTATTGACCAATCAGCATCCAGGACAGGAAATTTGGTGGGTTATTTGCAGTCAAGCACTTTTATAATCACGTTATGCTTTATTTTTGACTGTTGTCAATGCTGGATAGTAACTGATTACATGTGATCTGGATTCCAAAATCAGATTCCAAAAAATGTAGTACTTGTAACTAAATTACATTTAAAATGCTCATAATCAGATTACAGTTACTTTTTTATGGATTACATGATTACAAATTATTCACACAGTGGCAGTAATTTATTAATATTTTATTAATTCTTCCTATTTTGCTCTTTTAAATTTTCCTTTCTAAACAATTGTACTGTGTCACATCATTTAGCGTTGAATATTCACAATATCGAATGGCTGTGTAACTGTAATGTAAATTAGTTTGCCATCTATGCTTCTAAATTTGGGGACAAAAGCACCTCTCAGTCAATTAATTACACCATGTATGAGACAAATAGTTATGCAAATTACTAAACACTGCTGACGTATAACTGACAAAAATATTGAAAACTTGGAAGACTATTGAGACTACTCGAAGAAAATAGCAATGATATGGTCAATGTTTGTCCATGTGATGCAGGGATTCCACAATTAGTCAGTCGACCCCCTTTGGCCTAAAATATTTAATTGAAGTCCCCCTGAAGTTAATATTTCCATAATTTAACAACACATTCACATGTTCACAGTTCTCTAAATCTGGTTACTGGTCACATTTGCCATGCATTAATTTATTCATTTTAATTTGACATTTTTATTAATTAATTATTTATTAGCTTTTCATCAACTAATAAAACCCGAGCAGTTCTTTCATTTATGCTAGTTTGGGGAAACCCTAGAATAATGAATCTTAGTTTTTTCCATAACAATAATCCCATTCAAATCTGTTAACAAGTTTGGTCAAAAGTAAAGTCAGAATATATTACCTGAAATTAGTATTACGTTACCGACTACCATTTTCATCATGTGATTTGTAATCAGACTACAATTTGTAAGTACCCAGCACTTACTGTTGTGACATTATTTTAAGGCTATGTTTAACTACTATGTACTTACTTTTAAATTAATATTTGATACAGTGCACTTATTGTGTGCATACACGGTTTTACATTGTACTTACATTTAAAAATACCTACCTGTAATTTCATAGATAGCTAATTTCTGTAGTTACATCTATAATTACACTGTCAACCCTACCCTTAGACCCTTAAACCTAACCATACCACCAAAGCTGTGTGTAACCTTAGCTATATCCCACCTCAATAGCACCCTTGCATATACCATGTTGTCCAGTAGGTGGATGTAAAACTATAACAAATGTTTCTTCCTGTAACTTTCCTAACAGTTTCTTCACCGTTCATGTTGATTAGACAGTTAGTTCTTTAAAATCAGACAGAAATTGCCACATCACTTCCTCCAGTCTTGCATTATAAGCCACAGTGACAATGAGACACAATTCACCACCATGTACAAAAACCAAAAATCTGTCTCTCACATCACAGCTCAGAAATCTAGCCTAGACTAGCATTCATTTCCAGGTCAGTTCATGGGTCAATGACACAACAATTTTTTTTCCCCATGTATATTAAAAATTCAGTGCATACACAGTCACCTGACTACACTTCTTCTATGATGTGCATGTTTTAATTACTCAATTGAAATAATTTTAAGATTGTTTTTGGGGATCATACAGTTCAAAAAAGTGCCCTCATAAAATAGTTTTGTGTGTGATCAAAAGCTTGGAGTCAACTAGATTTTTTTATGTTATTGAAAGATTTTTATTTAAATAAATAAATAAATACAATACAATATAGAATAACTTTTCAATTTTAATACATTTTAAAATGTATTTATATTTTATATATATATATATATATATATATATATATATATATATATATATCAAATTTTGTGCAGTTTCTCTAAGAATTAAGAAAGATTGATCATGAGTGTTCAGTAATAAAAAAGTGTGACCGCGGTCTCTGTTATCTGAAATTATTTGATATACAGTAAATGGCTAGTTGTTATTGCCTACAGTAGCCTATAGTTATAGATGTTATAGTTATAGTTCCATCATTTTAGGTTAAATACATTATAATACAGTTTTAAAGGACTGCACAATGTTTATCTACACACCCATTTCAATGTTTTATTAGTTCATTGAACAGCCTATTAATTAAATTGATTTATTTATTGATTATGAATCCACTGATTAATTTCAGTAAGACAACAAAATTATTGTTAGCAGCTTTATGTGTTAATACAGATTATAAAAGTTTGGTAGTTGGATTAGACATCAGGAAATCCAGGAGGTTCTCCATGCATATACAGTAAAATAATAAATACCATTCAAACATTATTACTGCTCATAAGTAACTTATTCTTACGTATTCACTGTCTCTTTGACTTGCAAAAGCAGTGTTCACTCTTGTGTTGTAGAAAACAGATACCTACTCATAACTTTCAGTTTCGTTTTTAGTGAATTGAGAGCTTAGCTGTATATATAGTGGGTAATAAGAGAGCAGAGCATCATTCCTACGAGATCTCTGTGAGGAAACAGACATGATATCGCTGTGGAACAGTTCTTTACAGGAGAAAATAAGCGAGCTTCATGACGACACTTGGAACATTGAAATTGATGAGACGATTGTGGAAAACAGTCCAGCTCGGGATTGGCACCAGTACATTTCTGGCTCCTTTGCACAGTAAGAGCACAACTTTACCACAGTAAAAGATAGCAAACATTTGTTTGTGTATTTAGACTGTTAAGACTAATAATGCAAGCACAAATGTGTCTTATGCTTTATTGTTTATTTAGTGCAGAATCTGGTTTAAAAAGCTTTGTAGTTTGAAGTTGTATAGGTCTTGCAGACAGAGAGAACAATAGATAGATTTGATTGGTTTGAGTTTGACAGAGTGGGCAGGACTAAACATGTTACAGTTGAATAGGATCAATTTTAGATGAATGCCCTGACATGCTAATTGCAACTTTTCACTTATTTTAACCCTAAAAAGGGCAAGACCATAAAGAGAAATCAGAAAATTAATTTATATTTTTTAATACATCTATTTTATTTTTTAATTTTAATATTTGCATCCCCCAGGATACTTCGCCCCTTTGGGGATATAAATTCACTGAAAAAAAAAGAATGTAAAGTTTTGACCATATTGATAATTTATAGGCCCAAGAAATTTGCATATTAAATATTGATAGAGTAGGCTAATATATTCATAAATAGGCATTATACTTAGTGTTCAACAGAATTTTACAAAGAATGTTTAGTTTAAGTAATGAGAGAATAAAAGTTTTAAAATATGTTGCTAAAACGTTTTTGCCAAACAAGCATTCTTTTTTTTTTTTTTTCAGTTAATTTATACTCCCAAAGGGGTGATGCAGTCATTTACAGATTATGAAAAATGTAAAAATTAAATTCATAAAATTTCAACATCAACGTAATAAGCTAACGCTTAACAACAACTATTTAAACATGTAAGTCCCCTCCAAATATTGAAAATATGTGAAATATATCAACATTTATCTGAAGGTCAGTAGATTCCCCATTACAGGTGGTCATGTTGTTTTTAAATGCTGCCTGTGAGCTAAACAAAGAATGTATGAACAAAGTGACCAGATCTAAATATTCACAACAAACACCCTTTCAACATGAAACCAAGAAATGGGACCTATACACTTTCCCTGCCTCTCCCCACAGCGTCTCAAATGCTTGTATCCCCACACGATACGTCGCCCTTTTTAGAGTTAATATTCATAAGAAACTGCTTGACAACATAAAGTAAGGAGTGACTTGATGGTCTATAAGAAAAAATGTTGAGATTTGTAAAAACAACTCAGTAACACTTTACTACAGCAACTAACAATGAGCCGTACATTTGTTACAGTATTTATATATTTCTTTGTTAATTTTAGTTAATAAAAATACAACTGTCCATGTAAGCTCATGTGCATTAACAAATACAACTTTTGGTTTTATGTATTAGTAAATGTTGCAATTAACATTAAGATTAATAAATGCTTTAGATGTATTTTTCCTTGTTAATGTTATCATTTTTAAACAAACAATTAAGGCTAAGCCAGTTGCTAAAATAGGCGACTTTGTGGGATATTTAGTTGATTCCCTGTGTTAAAACATTATAAATTAAATGTAAAGAATCTAAATTCAAGTTTATGTGTCATGAATGCAATATCCATAAACATGCACATGACCATATGCAGTCATTCCCTGCCTCACAACTAGTTAAATGGAGACTTAATCAACAACAACATTTTGATATAAATACTGCCAAATACTGCCAACCTGGTAAAATAAAAGATATATCAATTAATCATTAAAATATCAGACACACTGTACTAATGAATGGTCCTAGAAGTATCAGTATAGAGTGCACTAAACCATCCATTCTCCATTTCATTTGTAGATTCAGGTGTTCTCTTTGTAGAAAAACCTGGGGGTCTAAAAGAGTGCGGGTGCTGTTTCATTTCCACCTGAACACGGCAAGGAATCGGGGAACCATTAAAGTGCGACGCTTCAAACAGAAGTGCAGGAGATGCACCGAAGCTCAGTGGGAGGATCCAAACTTCCCAGTGGAAAACATTGATGTGCTGGTTGAGAGACTGGTTAAAAATATCCGCGTGAAATGCTACAGAGATAACCTGGGTGAAACGAACAGATCCTCAGTGTTTATTGGCAGAGTTAATGGGCCGCATGAAACTGCTCACTGTGAAGCCTGTCATAAGGGTGTCTGTAGTCAGGCCAACTGAGACTGATTTCATTTCTTGCTCAAAAATTAATCAGCGGCTACTTCTTATAAATGGTCTTCACAATGATGTTGTCTCCAAAGCAAACATAAATAAATCTCGAAAAAATAACAAGGAATATGGTATGTGTTTTGTATAATTCTATATTATTGAAAATATTTGTAATGTTTTGCAAAAAATGAAATAAATAAATGTATTCAGGATCACTAGAAAGTTACAGACAGGTGAGTTTGATCAAGGTTGGCGCTAAAATCTGCAGGAAACTGGACCTCGAGGGCCAGCATTGAGAACCCCTGCTTTACTGTAACAGAATGTCACAAATGACAACTGTCATTTATATTACAATAAGTTATTTATATCATACTATTTGTGATTAAGACACAGCTGCAGACATTACAAAAAATACAAACATTCACTGATGCTCCAGAAAGAAACACAATGGATTAGGGGCCAGTGGGTGGAAACTTTTTGAATTTTGAAGATCAGGGTGAATTGTAATTATTTCGTCTTCTGTGAAGTATCTTCTGTAGCTTCTAAAGTAAAGTATTAAATGAGAAAAATATAATATTTAAACAAAACAAGAAAAAAAGTACATATTTCAATCATATTTCAATTTTAATCCATATATATATATATATATATATATATATATATATATTTATATTTAATCATA
>NW_015557276.1:400613-420454 GCF_001515605.1 Sinocyclocheilus anshuiensis | reverse complement strand
TTCATCACAATTTCACCATCCAGTTAGGCACATCAACCATAACTCCTTCAAAAACAGCCAGAAACCTTAGAGTTATGATTGATGATCAGCTTACTTTCTCAGACAGCTAAAACTGTCCGGTCCTGCAGATTTGCTTCAGGCTCGGAAGATCAGGCCCTTTTTTTTGGAACATGCTTCACAACTCATGCAGCCATCATCTTCTTATGGTGCAAACAGGAATGAACTGCTCTGTTCACAACTCGAGCTCTTGTTCTATCCAGGCTGGACAATTGCACTGCTCTCTTGGCAGGTCTTCCAGCCAGTTCTATCAAACCTCTACAATTAATCCAGAATGCGGCTGCAAGATTAGTCTTTAACGAGCCGAAAAGAGAGCATGTCACACCTCTGTTCATCTATTTGCACTGGCTACCAATAGCTGCTCGCATAAAATTCAAAGCATTTATGTTTGCCTACAAAACCACCACTGGCTCTGCACCCCTTTACCTAAATGCATTACTTCAGACTTGTGTGCCCTCTAGAAGCTTGCATTCTGCGAGTGAACGTCACTTTATTGTTCATCCCAAAGAAGCACAAAATCACTTTTACAGACTTTTAAAATGAAACCATTTTCTTTCATTTCCTCCATTGTATGTGTGTAGGGTAAACATTTGAATTTGAGTATGTTAAATTTAGGCGAAAATACCAAAAAACGCCCTGAGCTTAAGTGGTTAAAAGCATGCTAATCTTGTTTCAGAAATTAGATGTGAAGTTCCACATGACCAGCATGTGATCACTTAGAAATCAAAACAGTGCTTTTTTTTTTTTTTTTTTTGCTTTTTTTATTTACAGTAGGGGAGCTTAACGCGGGGTTAGTTGTAACACACATGGTTTAAAAATTTCCACACATGCTAGCTTAACAAAATGTACAGTATTTACTAGTTACCATATCAACATTATATAGAGAAAAAAGTGCGCCAAAATTCAAAAGTATTTTGAAGATATCGTTGAAGATAACTCCACAATGTGGAGTTACTGACATGTTCCATCAACTACAGATCTTATAGAATTATATGTATAGAATGTATATATAGAAACATTTCAGCCCAGTCTCATAGATAAAGTGTGCCTAAAGCAGCATTTTCCCTAGTGTGCGCCAAAGCAAATGAAGCAACTGTTTAAACTTGCTTCTTTGACATTTGAGCTCAAAGTACATCTTTATTAATCAATATTCTGACCCGCAGTCAAAATTTCTGAGTGTTTATTTCAGCTAAAACTGCAGAGGATTAGGCTCTATATACAGTATATTGGTATGTTTAAATGTAGATAGTCACATTTTTTCAGGGATAATTAAACGTTTCTATGAATCAAAACATATTTATTTACTACCATCTGACCAAATTTGATAATTGATTAATATAATTTGATAATTGATTTAATATATTTTGCATCAAATTGTTCCTCTAGGAATGGTTCAGTGCTCCAAACCAACAAAGAACTTGCAGTTTGTGACGCTGTCAGATGAGAAAACTGAATACAGCAACTCTGAGACTCTGAAATACACTTGTAGACATCTGGAATACACTTGTAATGAACCATACAATTAAACTCGAGGAGGAGTTTTAAAGTGTCTAAACGGAAACTGGAACGGAACGTTTGACTGCAAAAGTGAGTTGCCAAGAAATCTTGCATTCACATTTAATTATCTAGCAGCAAATCTGACTAGATTTATGATGATTCAATCACAAATGTGGATTGTGGATCAGTGTTAATTTCGTTGACGAATAAATTTCGTCATAATGTTCGTCGACAACATTTTTTTCACCGATGACAACGAGACGATAACGAACTAAAACTCTTTTTGAATGACAAAAGCTATGACGAAAATATATTGACATTTTCGTCAACTAATAAAAACGAGATGAAAATGTTAGGGAGGGATGATTTGGGAAGAGATTCATTCAATCTGCTGCGTGGTTAGGAGGTTAGATGCGTACATATTAACCGGCGGGACATAAGTTAAAATACACTTGCTGCACATCTCATAAAACATTAAAAAAAATGTCAATATGTGGGAGTAAGAGAAGAGCAGACATATGGATAAATCTGACGACGCAAGAGAGAACTCAATTCGGTCCGGTTTTCTGAGTGCAGACACTGAAGCACACACACACAGAAAGCGCCTCTCACAGCACGAGTACTCTCTCGCATCGCATGAATGGAGAATTACACACAAAATGATGTCGAATTGTCCATTTTGACGAGTATTCACGTAAACACGGTTGATTACGTCTTAAGTGAACGTAAACAGCAGGGAGAACATGCATCAGTACATTGCACCCATTGCAGCTGTGCATTCGGTTTTAAAGGGACAGCAGCCTAATTTAGTTGCTATTGTCCGAGTCATTGATGGTAAACAAGTTGCTATAAAGAATGCATAATTAGCCTATATAACCATTGGTATTTCATTAAAAAAGAAGACCATGTTCTTGTTCTTTATGAGAAGTGGTTTCATTTAATTTTAACAGGAAAGCATGTTGTGTGTCACCGCAGTTAAATCAGTGTCTATCATGATAAAACCTTAATATCAAACCTATATAATGAGTTTGGACATTTTGGAGAAATGCTTAATAAATGCATTACACTGTAACTAAACCCATTCGATTTTAGCCGACTAAATTTACTGTAGATTTAGTCGACTAAAATCTTACAATATTTAGTCGACTAAAACTAAAAACAATTCAGGTGACTAAAATAGGACTAAAACTAAATGGCATTTTAGTCAAAAGACTATGACTAAAACTAAATCAAAATTTGCTGTCAAAATTAACACTTTTGTGGATGCAGACTGTATCACTGAAAAAATTGCAAATAAGTGCACATGATGAAGTGTGCAAGATTGTCTGTAGACACTATAAAATGCTGCTCAAAATGAATGAAAATGTGTCTGATACTATTACTTGTTTAGGTCATATCTGTCCACCTCCTCCATATCTTCAACATGGAGATTACAGTATCAACATTACAAAAGATAATGTGATCACAGCAGTATTTTACACTTGCCAGTCTTACTTTGTGCTTACCAAGCAACAGGACATTTATAAGTGTGTGGATGGGAAATGGGAGACCCCAAATATCTTAGTGAGTCATTTTTGTCATTTTAATTCGTAATTGTTTTGTACTGTTTTTAACATTATGTTTACATTTGTCTCTGCCATAGGACCTTGTGAAATTTATGACATTGTTGAGAAGTACAATATAGACTGAACTGCAGTGGTGGAGGTAACGAATTACAACTACTCACGTTACTGTAATTAAGTAGTTTTTTCGGGTACTTGTACTTTTTTGAGTATATTTTTAAAAGCTGTATTTTTACTTGTACTTAAGTACAGAGTACAAAAAAAAGAATAGATCCACGCCTGACCGATGAAAATGCTACAATATTATTAATACAACATTTTATTGGCTGTAAGTTAAATGCATCAGAAAGTCTTTCAACAATCAAAGATGGAACTTTCATTTCTTTACAATGTAAGTTTATGCTAGAAATGTTTTGGAATGGGATATTTGTCTGATTTGTACATATAAATATCCTAGTCTGTCTAACTGCATCACTACATTGTACAGTCATTACAGGTCAAAGCCATCTGATGTTTCATTTATCTAATTAAATAGGCCTAACATATATGGCTCTTAAATCACTGCTTATAAAAATTCTGTGTTGTCATATTTCGAATACCTCAACTGAATTGAGGTTGTTTGTTTTATAATTTTATTTCTGACTGTGTACTTGTCTTTTTTTGCAAATTCAATTCAGTTTGAAATCAAATTTGAAATCAAGCTTCCTTGTGCTGTAATCTTTTGCAACAAAGTTACTCTATTTTAAAGACACAAATACACAGAATGAGCAAATGTTTAAGATTGAGATTTTTGTAATGGTAATTGATCAATATTTGTATGTAAATAAAAGCCTATATTAAAATCTGTTCATCATATAAAGCGCATGTGTCTTTTTAGAATAATAAGCTTGAAATAATGATTGCCTTGAAAAAATGGATGGGCAAAAAAAAATTTAAATATTAAAATATCTATATGGCAGTACACAGTATGTGTTAGTTTTGCCAATGGTATTGAAAATTATTAGTCGTCATGAAATCAAAAATGGCCCTACTTACTTTTTAGTGCACATTACTAGTCTTGTGGTGAACAATTGAACCATGCAAGTCAATACACTGAAAAAAATTGTCTGCCATTGTAATCGTTAATCAAAAACTGAAAATTGGCTTCTGCTCTGGAATGGCGTTCTGGCTCTGATGACGTCAGTTTGAAAGGTAGGGCATAGAGGAGCAACAATAATGTACAGTATGTGGAAAATAATGTGTTTTTTGAACCTTAAACCGCATAAACACATTGCATTACACCAAATACACAACATAATGTTCTTTTTAGGAACGTCATATGACCCCTTTAAATATCGCCAGCTAAAAAGTAACTAGTAACTAGTACTCTTGAGTAGTTTTTGAAGTAGACGTTTTTTATTAACTGTCGGAGCTGTATCCCTTCTAGTCACAACCTTTCACTTGGAAATACATCATAACACTGAAGTCAGTTGCAACTTCCGATTCATGGGTACTTTACTATTGATATTTATCAAGGTATTGAAGTTAGAAATTCCTGTATCATGACCACTAATTCATATACTTTGTCAATAAAATAAAAGTGGGTTTTGTTCTAAGTAGCTTATCCACATAGATCTTTGATGTGAATTAATGTTTTTTTGGTAATTCATTAAATATCGCCGGCTAAAAAGTAACTAGTAACTAGTACTCTGAGTAGTTTTTGAGAGGAGTACTTAGTACTTTTACTTAAGTACTGTTTTGACACCAGTACTTTTACTTGTAATTGAGTATTATTTCAGCAATGTAACAGTACTTGTACTTGAGTACAAATTTTCAGTATTCTTTCCACCACTGTGAGTGAGTCATTGAGATTCAACTGATTCATTCAAACGACTGATATATTGAGGAACAAAGCATTTGACTGTGTTAATGGCTGAATCACTGAATCATTTATTCAACTGATTCGTTCAAAAAGCTGATTCATTCAATAAGTAAACACCGTCCATTGCTCAGAGACGTGTGTCTAGCCAGGTCTGTGTGCTAGAGGGGGACCTGGGGACTGAGGCAGAGCCAGCGGGATGGGGACCCAGGGCAGAACCAGCGGCCACCACAGCGGTGTGTGTGGAGCTGCCATCTTGGAACGGGCAATGGTGGGCTCCGCCGCTTCGGGAACCCCAGAGGTGAGCACTGCCGCTTTGGGAAGGCCAGAGGTGAGCTCTGCCGCCTTGGAGAAAGTGCGAGCGGACACCGCCGCTTCGGGAGATTTGTGAACGGAAACCGCCGTTTCGGGAGCTTTGTAAGCGGACACCCCCGCCTCGGGGGAACTGTGAGTGGACACCGCCGCCTCTGGGCAACTGTGAGCGGACACCACCACTTCGGGAGCTTTGTGAGTTGGCATCACCGCCTCGGGGGAACTGTGAGCGGACACTGCCGCTTCGGAAGCTTTGTGAGCAGATGCCGCCGCCTCGGAAGAAACTGAGTGGACACCGCCGCTTTGGGAAAGCCTGAAGCGAGTTCTGCTGCTTCGGAGGGAACATCAGCGGGCTCGGCTGCTTCAGGAAGGCCTGAAACGAGCTCTGCCGCCTCTGAGGGAACATCAGCGGGCCCCACTGCTTCGGGAAAGCCTGAAACGAGCTCTGCCGCCTCGGAGGCAACATCAGCGGGCACTGCCGCCTCGGGAGCATTGTGAGCAGGCACCGCCTCCTCGGGAGGATCCTGTGCGGGCACCACCGACTCGGGGGGACTGTAAGCGGCCACTGCCACTTTGGGAGCCTTGTGAGTGGGCCTTGCCAACTCGGGGGAACTGTGAGCAGACACCGCCACTTTGGAAGCTTTGTGAGCGGACACCGCCGCCTTGGGAGGACCGTGATCAGACCACACCGCTCGCACCGACATCAGCGGGTGTTCCTGCACTCTGCGTATCAGCCCGGGATTCTCGACGAGGCCTCTGACACCCTTTGGATTGCCGCTTCGGGAGAACTGTGAGCGGGCTCCGCAGCTAATTCCACCCTGAAGGCTGAGCCACTCAAATGCAGAGCCAGGTTAATGTAGTCCTCCAGCGACTCCTCTGGGACCCAGTATGGCATCGGGGACTTGAAGGGCTCGGCCAGGCCTCCCCAGAAAACGACCATGAGGCAGGTCTTCTCCATCGCCGACCGATGAGCCACTCCAAAGAAGTCACTGGCATACTCCTCAATACTCCGGTCTCCCTGACGGATGTTGAAGAGTTTCCCTGCTGGATCCATGTCTGCTGGCTGAATTCTGTCACAGGGTGGTAAGATAGCACCAAAGAAAGAACGGGGTCTGGGTCCAAGTGCAGGAGAAACTAGATTTAATCAACAAAAACAGACAAAGCAAAACAGAAACAAAAAACAACTCAACCAAGAACAGGACCGGGATACAAATACATTTTGCAACAGAAAGTGCTCACATCCACAACCTACAAACAAGAAATACAACTACCATTACAATAATTCAGCCAGGCAGAGTGGTGAGTGAGAGGAGAATATATAGTAGACCTCTGGTGGTGAGAGGGAGAAACACAGGACCTGGACCCCTGACACCTTGTGTGATGTAGATTAAGTTAACTATAGCCTATTCAATTATATAAATATAAAAAGCATACAGAAGCATTTTTGCCGTCTACAGTTTAGAATGCTCGGAATTTTGAGTTTTAATAGACTACTAAATCAACGTGTGTGCACTCTGTGTGTGACTTGGTGATATAACGTTAGCCTACTTGATAATGTCAGATCGCACATCATTACAACAGCACTTACAATATCGCAGACGATGCTGTATCGCACACCCCAGCCTCAACTTGAGTGAAAAATGAATCATCCGCGGTTGTGCGCCCACTTGTTTGCACATGAGCAAAGGTGTTTTTAGGAGTCTAACTTGAAAGCGCCAGACCACTGATTCGTCAAACCTGCTTGCAGTTTGTGTTCTTCTGACTATTTTGTAGTAAGTAACGAATATGCTTCGGGGAAATGTATCGGAGTAAAAGTATACATTTTAATTAGGAAATGTAGTGGAGTAAAAGTAAAAGTCGGCTGAAATATAAAAACTCAAGTAAAGTATAGATACTCCCAAAAAAATAGTACTGTAACGAAGTATTTTTACTTTTTACTACAAAATTGTATAATATGGATAGACCTAGGCCTATAATCTTGTTTACAAATGCTTGGTTAATACATATGACAAGATGCATGTGTAGGGTGACCAGATTTCTCAGAGTGGAATACGGGACGGACAGGCACCCAGACCCGACCCCCCCACAACGCAGCATAAATGTATCTACACATAATGATAACGTTAGCTATTAAAGAATTTGATGTCTTACCTTAACATGCAGATAAATGGGAACAAGAGGGTGCATCAGCATCATCAATGGTTGATGTTTTGTACTTTTCGCTGGAAGAAATTTTTGGCAGTGTGCGCTTGTCTTTCACGAATTTATAGTAAAATGCAGAGCAGTCCAGTCCAAAATTAATATGTATGAAAAGCATTGCCTTCATTGTTGTAACATTGAGTCGAGATTTTTCGGCTGTCCATGACACATTCATTAAAGAGAAAACACGCTCCACAGGTGCAGATGAACCAGGCAGGCATAAGACAAATTCCACGGCCAGAGATAAGGCTTCGAAATTGAGTGATTTTATCCCCATCTCACGAAATACATCTGTCCATCTATCAGACACAGTCACCTTGTTTGTGTTCCACTCAGTGATGTGACAAGTGACAGTGTTTTTCGCTCAAGCCCACTCATCAAAGAGCTTGGTTTCGTCAATCAAACTGAGAGCAGGTATTCTGGAGTAGAAGCTGCTGAGGCTGCTCTGACTGTCTCTCCACTCTGGGACACTTCTCAGTAGGGCCCACTCAAGTTCTTTTGTATTCTCCAATGAGCAGCTCCAATTATTGAGGTAATCCACTGATGCTGAAAAAAGTTTCTCACTGCACAAAATAAATCTTCAGCTTGCATGTCACCAGCTTCAGCAAGGGTGTCTAACTGCTTTTTAATGTCAGAGGGAATAAATAATTCCTCCAGCCTGGCCTGCAAGATTTTTCTCAGGTCATGAATGTGGAAAGCGACTTCTGTGGCAGATATATGGTCTTGCTCTATTGTCTCCAGTGCTCGGTGAAAAGTGGCTATCTGCTTAAGTACAAATCCAAGCCAAAGTTTTGTCCAAGGGTTGCTGAATGTGTCTCGTAGAACTTTTGGCCATTTTTCTTGAGATAGAAAGTATGCACGCAGACCATCATAAAGGTGCAGAATTCGTTCAAGACCAAGAGAGGACCAAGAGAGTCCATGCTGGAGTAATTTCTGATAATCCTCTACACGCACTGTGTAGATATGAAAGTATTTGTATACCTTAGTGACAGCAGTTAACAATATGAGTTAATAATTTAATGTACTGTCTAATACAAGTCTACTATACTGTACATACATATACATAAGTCTACTATAAACAGTACTGTGCACTTGAAGAAACCTTCCTTAGGTCATCTAGGAGATAACAACAATTTAAACAATTTAAGTCAAATACTTCAGTTGTCAAACTCTTCTTCTGCTAATTTTTTATTAGTTTAATAGATTGCTCAATTCTAATAGACACATTTTGCAATGGGAGTTACAGACATATTTTGCAATGACTGTACTATTGCAATGTCTGAAAGCTTGAAAGTGTTGTGAATCTTTTTTTCATCTCACTCATTCTAATGGGACAGATTAATTCATCACACAATATTCTTCTTGAATCAATCATATAAAGTACATGACCCAGTCAAAAACATCAGGACAGGATTAAGCTGCAGAGTTCAGCACTGAACATATAAATTAATTAGAAACCTGCGCTTTGCTTCCTGTTCATATATCACATACACATGACTCAAGAAGTTTGACTTCTCTAAGGTAACGTTTCGGTGTGTCAAAATGACAAACATGAGTGGCTGCATCAGATAAGATTTTTTGTTTTCTCATATACAGGAACTGTTGCGTGTGCACAGAGAGGTCTGGTTTAAGAAAGACGCCTTTTTGACAAACAGGCAAGAGTTTCAAAGACAGACCAAAAAAGGTACTTGTGAGAACTGAGCTCAAAATGAGAGTTCCTGTAAAACTCCTCAGCTTCAGCTTTTGGTTGCTTTCCTTAAATTTTGCCCGATGTCAAGGCAAGTGATTTTATTATTTTTTTGTAATCATTTATTTGAATGTCTTGTTCATTTACAGTAGATATTACCAGCTTAAATATAAAGGATATGCAGTTCCCAAAACATTTAACTGACCTTATGTAGCTTTAGAGAGTGTTGACTAGTTGTGCATTTACTTCAGCATTTACATCTTTGTGTAACATTTATTACTTCTCAGAATGTCTTCGAGAGGACATTAAATATGAAAACACAGAACCAGTTGCAAAAGCTTCATACGCTGATGGTGAAACAGTGAAAGTGATCTGCATGGTAGGTTATACTGGCTTTTATAGATTAAAGTGTGAAAAAGGAGAATGGAAGAAATCCACTGAGCGACCATGTGCAAGTAAGAAAATTATCAATATGATGGCAACATATTTTTTGAGTTATTAAATCAACGTGGTCATGAAAAGTACAACTTGCTTAATTTCTGCAGACAAAAAATGTAGTCATCCAGGTGACACACCACATGGTGATTTTACATTTATGGAGGGGACGGAATTTGTTTTTGGAGCAACAGTGGTGTATACATGCAAGAAAGGGTAAGAAAGTGCCTTATGCTTTTTTAAATCTCTTTTTTGTTGTATGAAATGTATATTATCTTTATGAGTTTGACACTCCTTGTACTATTAAAAGCATTGCGTTTACAGGTATGAAATGACAAGCAGAACCAATCAGCGTACCTGCAGAGCTCAAGGATGGGACAATGCTGTTCCTGTCTGTGAGGGTACGATTATTTGAAAGTCACTGTTTTCCTTTTTTTCGTTTGATTTCTCTCAGTCATATAATTCTGAAAGAGTGACTCGTAGGCTACATTAATACAAGAGAATCATAACTAAAATGATTCATTGATTTACTTATTATTGAGTGATTGGTTTGTTGGTTTATGTATTTTCCTATTCATTGATTGCCTAGTTGTGAAATGTCCAGCCATTCGCACAGACGGGGATGTAACTGCATCAGGCAACACAGAGGAGGGAAGTTATGGCGATGTTATTCACTTTGAGTGTGTATCTTCTGACAAAATAATAGACAGAAGTAGTGACATTTACTGTGAAGAGACGGGCAAATGGAGTGACATTGTTCCAAAGTGCAAAGGTGCATTTTTGATCGTTTTTTCTGTATCTTCACCCAATGATCACAGATGTCTGTGCTTTATTCAAAGCACCAGTTTAATTATTCTTGTTTCTCTCACTTTTCATACAGAAGTAGCATGCACAGCACCTGTCATATCAAATGGATATGTTGTTGAGCCACAGCCAAAATACCAGAAAGATGCCATATTAAAATACAAATGCAATCAAGGGTTCAAGGAGAGAGAGGAAATCCCCAGATGTGCTAAATTTGGCTGGACTCTGAACCCAGAATGCCATGGTAATCCACCAGTTACATAATAAACAATTAATATGGGAGATGCTACTAAAATACTTCCAACCATATATATTTCATAATGCAAAAGACTTGGTAGCATCACACTTGAACTGAATCGTTCATTTAAAAAAAAAAACTTGAATTCAAAAATTCACGTTAAGCCTAAATTGGATCTAATTTGCTAATTTGTGGCTACATTTCATTTGTAGTTATTGAAAAATGTATATTTTCCAACCATCTAAACACACTGTTACACATTAAATTAAACATGAAATTTAGATGTAGAAAGACTGAAATAGTTATAGTTATTTTCTTGTAGAATATACTCCAATAACTTAGAAAAATTGTTTAACAGTGTAGTTAAACAAGTCTAATACTTACAGTATGGACAACAAAATGTGCTCTATTCTTCAAAAGATTTCTTTTTTACATAGAATTATTTGCAAAAGACAAATCGGACCCAGTTTCACAGATTTTCGGTGCTTCATCTCTTCTTACCCTTAGTTCTATATAATTATGTCTTGTATAGAAATAACTTGTGAGCTGAAGTCAACCACATTTGGGGTGCAAAAGATCAACCCGAAGGGGAAAACTATTTTCAGACCTGGAGAAAGTGTGGAGATCACCTGCTCTGGACAATACTGGTTCTTTGGTACAAAAGAAACCAGCAGATCTTTTACATGCAAAAGTAATGGGAAGTGGGACTATGAGCCTGTTTGTGAAGGTAAGATTATAGAGAAACACTTCTGGATTTGGTAATGAATTTATTATATGTTATTAAAAGCATGTGAATCTTGTTTCAGAGATTACATGTGAAGATCCACTTGACCAGCATGTGTCTGGACCATACTGGGGAAATCTGAAATTGGGAAAAAAACATTCTTTCAGTTGTGAGTCTGGATATCGTGAAAGGGCAGATGTGGCCACATGTACACGAGATGGATGGATACCAAAACCACTCTGTACTGGTATGATTAGCTGTGGAGTTTTTACATTTTTGCTACTCACATAATATATGATTATGCTGATGTTTGTTTTTTAGAAATTATGTGTGACCCACCAAAAATCCCAAATGCAGAAATGTTTCTCGGTTTTTTTTTAGTACTGCCCTGATGAAGTTATTTCACATAACAGATGTTTGTATACAGTCTTCAAGACAAAATTATAGCTGAATTTTAAAAAGTGACCCCGTTCAAAAGTTTACATACACTTGTATGTAATTCTAAATACTGTTTACCTGGATGATCCACAACTGTTTTTATGTTTTGTGATGGTTGTTCACGAGTCCCTTGTTTGCCCTGACCATTTAAACTTCCAACTGTTCTATAAAAAAATCCTCCAGGTCCCGCACATTCTTTGGTTTTCCAGCACCTTCTGCATATTTAAACCCTTTTCAGCAGTGACTGTATGATTTTGAGATCCAACTTTTTACTGATATATTTTTTTTTTTACATTAATGACATTTTCTACTGATATTTCATTTTACTAACAACGTCATGCAAATAATTTCAATGAACTGACTTGGTAATTGTTGCTACAATCAAGCTCTTGTGGTGTCCCCCATTTGTTTCGGTGTGTTTATGCTTTATGGACATGCGTATCATAATGAATAGACCTGTTTTACAAAACCTTAAGAATTTTCATTTAAATGTGTCAAATATCACTAAAAATGGGAGAATCTCAGCTTTATAGTCAGGGTAATTATGGTTCAAATGTGCAGCAGTTTTAAAAACGTAGTTTAAGTTGTTCATTGTGCTGATGAATCAATAAATGTATATTTTAACACTGACCGTGACATTTTGGGTTTATTTCAGGGCCCTGTATAGTGACGGTGGAGGAAATGGATAAAAGAGGTATAGAGCTGCAGTGGAAGGCAAAGGAAAAGATAATCTCAGAACCAAATGATCACATCGAATTTGCATGCCAGAGAGGCAAAACATTAAGAGGCAATATCCTCCTAAGACAAAAGTGTAACGATGGATTGATGACTTTGCCTGAGTGTGTGTGACAGTGGAAATAAAACATAGATGAAGCATCAGCTGTACTACTAAGAAAAAACAGCAGAGCAGATCAAAATAAAACGTTTTTTTTCCCACTTCAGTTTCTCTGTTTTGGATTTCTTGCAAGTAAAACTGAAGAAATGCTAAAAGCAACATTTTTTTTTTAAATGTGCATGTATGAAAACAAAATGAACCCATTTAATGCCAGTTATGTGAGCATATGTACTGTAATGTCTACAATGAAAAACTTTCAACAATTATGAGGGGAAAGGGGGGATTTTTATTATTATTATTGTTGTTGTTTTATTATTATTATCATTTTACTTTTTGTAATTTAATAAACTGGTGCTCTGGGTTTCCTGCTGATTACAAATGTGATCACTAACGTGTTTGTTTATATGTATTATGTTCATTATTTACATGAGACAGAGCAATAATACATAATGCAGACTGTCTATGGCAAGCCGTTTTGACTTTTATTCATTCTCAGGATATGAATTCTTGATATCAACAATTCAATTTTTACTAGTTAAAATGTTAATTCTTGATATCAGGAATTAGATTTCTACTAGTAACAATTGCTCTTTTTGATATCAGCAATTACATTTCCACTAGTAACAATGTTAATTCTTGATATCAACAATGACATCATCACTGGCAGAAATTGAATTCTTGATATCAGCAATTAAATTTCTACTAGTAAAAAATATTATTCTTGATATCAATAATTTATATCCTGGGAATGGCAATAGGCAAGCCGTATTGACTTTTATTCATTCGCTGGATATGAATTCTTGATATCAACAATTCAATTTTTACTATTTAAAATGTTAATCCTTGATATCAGGAATTGGATTTCTACTAGTAACAATTCGAATTTTTGATATCAACAATTAAATTTTCACTAGTAAATATGTTAATTCTTGATATCAACAATTAAATTTTCACAATGCGACGCGTGACACGCGATAAGAGATATCTTTTCCATGTTAATCATAGTTTTTGCCCTAACTAGCCGCAACGGCGACACGCAAAATTTCTATTTTAGAAACAGTTTCTATTTCCGCGATGTCGCGGCTGGAACAACAACATACAAACTATATGACAGTAATCTCAGGTACTGATTATGTGCTTTATTCAAAGTTAAACGTGTCTAATGAGTTTGAATATCATTCTGCGTGACCGTTATAGCCATACTGAAAGCAACAATATAGTTTACCGCAGGTATCTTGAAAATAAGATGTACGTTAAAACTGAGGGCTTAAACCAGCAAAGGACCAGCTTAAACCAGCATCCCAGCGTCAAAACATACCTAACAAGCATATGCTGGTTTTTTCAACAGGGCAGTGCGAAC
Organism: Sinocyclocheilus anshuiensis; assembly: GCF_001515605.1. Lineage (NCBI taxonomy): Eukaryota > Metazoa > Chordata > Actinopteri > Cypriniformes > Cyprinidae > Sinocyclocheilus > Sinocyclocheilus anshuiensis. The sequence continues at coordinate 406,448 of NW_015557276.1, read as the reverse complement.
CAACAAGCGTATTCCATGACAAAGATGGTATCAGTCACTCAATATGTACTTTTAATAATGTTAAAGGGGCCATATGATACGATTTTAAGTTTTCTTTTCTCTTCGGGGTGTTACAAGCTGATTGTGCATAGATAAGATCCCTGAAGTTGACATTATTTACTGTCTTTACATTTATTTTGAAAGATGAAGCTCGCGATTATGGTAAGGGGCGTTACATTTCCGACGAGTGCTTGCGGTGTTCAGCCAATCACAATGCACTGGGTCAGCTGGCCAATCAGAGCAGACTGCGCTTGTCGGAAGGAGGGACTTTGTAGAAAACGAAGCGTTTGAGAGAGGCGGGGCATAGAGGACCTACAATAATGTACAGTATTTGAAAAATAATGTGTTTTTTGAACATTAAAGCATGTCAACATATTCTGTTACACCAAATACACAAAATAATGCTCTTTAAAAAAGCATCATATGGCCCCTTTAAAAAGGTTATTTATTAATTAGATTATAAACATATCCATTTCTTTGCGAGTGCAGTGCGCTTCCAGGGAGAGCCCGCCCACACACGCTTTTGATTGGCTGTGATATTTGATTGATTCTGTGTGGTGTGGACAGCCGTTCTGCTTGTCACTGGAATCCTGTCGCGTCGCGTGTAGTTAGGACATGGTGTAAACCTACCCTCACAGAAATTGTGCAAAATCGTGATTTATAGTGCATGAGCATGTCCTTTTAATGTTTATATTGAACTGAATTGACATGTTTCTGTACTTTATAAATATTTTGATTAGAATTAACTATAGCAGAATCAATATTACAATTATTTAATCTGTTCATCCACCAAGCAGACAGTATAATCGTTTACCAATTCTAGGAAAGGTTAACTTCCTGGTCAAGGAAGAAAAGCTTTCCTACTGTATTGCAGTAACTTAGCATGTAGCAAGATCAACGTTTCAGTGACTTTGAACTATAAGCAGCAAACACAGAGACAATTATTCAAGAATATAAGGTATTTAATCAATGAAACTACAAGTAACATACAACTAAACTAAGCAAAACACATACATATAGAATGAAGGAAAGTAAGGAGAGAGAGAGACAAGAACAAAGAATGGCAGTATTTAACATAAATTAAACACAACCAAACCTAACAGAGAACCATCAGAGAATTCAAACTTAGAAACGCATATAAATAGTTGATAAAACAGTTACTTGCATTGGCTTTGTTGCTGAACAAGAGTCCAGATGCATGTGAACAACAGATATTCTGGATGTGTTCGTTAGGAGTGAGCTGGAAGCTTTCGTCAGGTTCTTCTGAAGATTGGAAAGTCCACGGATGAATCGACAAAGGTTACTTGAAGATAAACCTGCCAGAAGATCAGACTCAAAAGGTATGAGTCTTGGACAGCATCTGTCTCAATGGTTTTGAGGAACATGGTGGGGTTGCTAAAGATGTTTTAAGGGTCTCTAAAGACCCCTCTGTCAAACTCCTTACAACAGGTTGAGCAGCTGGCTGTCTGGTGCAGTTTTAACAACCTGGAGCTGAACATGCTCAAAACTGTGGAGATGATTGTGGACTTCAGGAGAAACCCCCACCCCACCCCATCTTTTGACTTCATGTGGCACTGCACTGAGCGATCAGTGTCTGACTTGAAGCAGTGCATCCCCATTTCAAATTTAAATTAAATAATTTAAGTATTATAGAACTATTCTTGTTCGTACAGGCACTGAATTAAGTACAAAGTACTGAACGAAAAGTTTTTCTGTCATGAAAACATAAACTAAATCTTTTATAATTAATATGGCTAATCCACTTCATCTGTGATAAAGTATGCAAATACTTTGTTTTCAATGCCTTCCCCCAACTGTAAGTGGCAAATAGTGCATAGTCATTTTCTCAAGAAGCGCAAGGATCAGGGCCGGATTTACGCATAGGCATTCTAGGCATGTGCCTATGCTCATTCGTCCAGGGGAGGGCCCAAGTACAATGAAGAGATATATAATATTTTTGTTATACTATGGGCTAGCTACAACAGTAAAAGAACCTAAACCCCAAAAGACATTGAGCAAATAAATATAAAAACAACAGTATAAGAAATGACAATCTATTTTTATTTATATTTTATTGTTCTGTCTCCTGTTCTCTCGCACTTGGACACACACACGGAGACATGCACAGAAACTTGTTGTCAGCGCTGCCACATGAATTTATGAATAAAATAGTTTTGCAGCTGAAAAGCTACATGACATTTCTCAGCAGCGAGCTCAAGGTTCTTGAAGCAGTTCAACTAAAAGATTCGCTATTAGTAGAGATGCTGCTGCTGAACTGCTGTTGAGAGACGCACAGATTAGAGGCTGACATTTTTTTGGGAATCCACAGGTTACGGGAATCCCACGGGATGGGAAACAAAATCACTATTAATCACGTGATTGGGATGGGACAGGAAAAAATGTCAGCAGGAGTGGGCGGGAACGGGAATCGTAACAACATTATGATATCCAACTTTATACACAAATTTACCTTTTATATAGATAAACTATAAACTGTATATTTTAATTTTGAAATCAATTCTAGTTGCCCTGTGTCACGATTGTCTACTGGGAAGATCGAGGAGACGTGGAGTAAACACAAATAACAGTCTTTAATAATCCTCAGAAGGGGTGACACAGAGCAGGCAGGAACACACACATAGCACAACTCAACGACGTTTAATGCTGCGTTCAAATCCTCCTGGGACGTTCGTATTTATGAGTTGACAAGTCGTAATTACGATGTCAGGTGCGTTCAAGTCAGTTTAGTCGGCACAAGATGGCGGTGTACCTTCTTTTAATAAGTTATAAGAAAATACAACAGGGTCTGTTAACTCTGCTTATAGAAAATGAAGAGCACAGAATTCGCATTAGGTGTGTTTTGCATTTTTTATATTTTTAAAAAGTAATTTATGAAGCCACTTTAATCTGTATCGAATAAAAACTTCATCAAAACTATCAATTTAAACAAAAATTTACCGTCAACTACAGACGTTGCATCCATCGATTCCGCCATGTTTCTCATTGACACGCCCCCAACTCGTAAACTCGGGACTTAAAGAAAATTTCGAGTTTCCACTCGTAATAATGATTTTGTGGTGGTGTTCATGTGCGTAAATGTGCGTAAATACGATCTATCCGACATGACTTTGTAATGACTTGATTACTTTTATTTTATTTTTAGGGAATTTCTCTGGGCTAAACTCAGGAACGGGAGCCCTCTCTGGGCTAAACTCAGGAACAGGAGCCCTCTCTGGGCTAAACTCAGGAACGAGAGGGACAGAGGTCACAGACGGAGGAGGGAGGAGAGGGGGCATGTTGGTATACAAGTCAATAAAGTCCTCCTCCACTTCCCATTCACCCAAATCCATTCTCAGCTCACCCTCAGCCATGGTGCAGGGGGCGGAGCTCCTCTCCGCGTTCTCGTTGTCCACGGCATTCTTCCTCATGTCGGGCATTGTAGCCGGCTCTCACACCTGGTCTGACATCATCAGCAGCTCTGGCTCCGCGGCGATCCTCAGCTCTGTCGCTCCTTGCGGCGAGGGCTCGTCGGTCGCGACGGGCTCTGGCTCTCCGTCATCGGTGGGCTCGAGCTTAAGCTCCGTGCAGCGGGGTGATGGTGGGCTGGGCTATGGGTCGGGAGTGGAACTGGCGAGATCATCCACGGGACAGATGGGGAACGGAAATCCGTTTCTCGCCAGTGTCCACTCCACAAAGGCGGTGAAATTCGCTCAAAGACCATCCTCGGACGACGATGCTCTGCACGCGGTGTTCAAACTGGCATCGTAGAACGCACAGAGCGTGTCGTCCGGGTAGCTAGTGAGACTCGAGAGGACCAGGAACAGTCTAGTATGGCCCTCGAGCAATCTCTCCCCCTGATCCAGCAGGAGGAGGAGGTATTCAGGGCGGGCGAGGGGATCCATACGGGAAACAATGGAAACAAAAAACACGGAGTGAAACATGGAAACAAAACGGGGGAAAACACGCTGATAAACTATATTTTGTATTTGGTCGGGTCTTCTGTGACGATTGCCTACTAGGAGGAGCGAGGAGACGTGGAGTAAACACAAATAACAGTCTTTAATAATCCTCAGAAGGGGTGACACAGGTCAGGAACACACACGTAGCACAACTCAACGACGTGTAAGACCCAATAAGGAAACATGGGACAGACTACACTTAAAATACTAAACTTAACGAGGGATAGACAGGTGAGGGGGATCAACTAATAATGGGATAACGAGGACAGAAACAGGAACAGGAACAACCAAATATGGGCACATGAGGGAGAAAACACACACAGACAGCCCATGGGCATGACACCCTGTCTCTTTATGCTCTCCTCCTGTTTGCTTTGGTGTGGCTGGTTAAGTGAATGACGTACACAGTCCGTGAAGGACAGATCAATAACGGCTGGTCTGTGTGGTAATACACTACACCGGGCAGGAAATTCAAATGCCCACCTATCATTCATCGACCTCAAATATGGCTTTTCATCTGAAAGATATATGTAGTAACAACTTTACATGGCTGCTCAATCTAATGTTAACCTAGAGAAATGTGCGCTATTCAAGTGTTTGTGTGTAAACTGAACAGTAGCGCTCACTGCAGGATAGATGGAGGCGCCGGTGCACTCACTTGCTCTTAAAATACTCTGTAATTTTTGGTCATACAGATAAAAGTAATACATCTTTTGAATCTGTAAAGACTCTACGTTTATTTGTGTGCACTCAGAATAACAACGAAATGATGCACTTCTGTAAAATAATTCAAGCAAACAGGATGCGCTTTCTGCCATCTCGGTCATGTGAACTTGAACGAGAAACTTCAAATCTCTGTGTATGAAAACTATATCTACAGAGAGTGAAATTTCTACTTTTAAATTAAAAAATTGTTGTGTTGTGTTAGCATGTATGATTTACATTAAATTTAATGTGTGTGCAATGCACACTGTGCATTGTTTAAGATGGCTTTCAGTAAAATAACAAAAAACTACATTTTGGATTTTTATTCCACTAAAGTGGGCATGCTGTGATCTGTACTGTATTTTTACTGTAACTGACAGATTCTGGCCAAAAAACACAACACGGGAGTGGGAGGGAATGGGAGTCATTCTTCTGGGAATGGGACGGGATGGGATTTTCCCCAAGTTTTTTCGTGGGATTAGGACGGGACGGGATTTTTTTTTGTGGGAGTGGGATGGGAGAGGTTTGAAAATCCTCTCCCGTGTCACCCTCTACTGCAAATACACACAACCCAACAAAATACAGAAACATGCTGCAAATACACACAGACCACATCGGAAATGTTTAAGGGAACCGCAACAAGTGACAAACCTGGAGGGACACGCTAATCAACGTCTACTCTAAAAAGATGAGATTTTAACATCCTGATCATATGATTCCTTAGGTTTTTTGAGGTTAATGAGGTTTAATTCTCCGTATTTCCAGAGGGTGCTAGCTAGTGTTAATCACTGAAAATTCAACACCAGAACTTTAACTCTTTACTCTAAAGCCCCGTTCACACCAAGAACGATAACTATAAAGATAACGATATTAGCGTCCACACCAGTGAACAATATCATCTGTTTATTTTAAGCGCACGCTCGTCTGCCGCTTTAAATTCTCCAGTTCGTTACAGCAGGATGGATTCTGATTGGCTGTCAATTTTTTATCGTTCATCAGCTGGAGAAAAATCGTTTTGAAAGTGATTCCAACGATATCGTTTCTCTTTTGTCTTTATCGTTATAGTTGTGGTGTGGACTCTGCTATTCTTTAATACTGAGAACGATTTTTAGAACTATATCTTTATCGTTAT
>NW_015557276.1:391997-400594 GCF_001515605.1 Sinocyclocheilus anshuiensis | reverse complement strand
AAATCGTCCCAGTACTTTAGTACTGTACATTTAGTTCTGGAACTAAAGCGGTGCGAAAGGCCCTTATAAAGATAACGATATTAGCATCCACACCAGCGAACGATATCATCTGTTTATTTTAAGCGCATAAGCATGCGTCTGCCAATTCTTGAGCTCGTTACAGCAGGATGGATTCTGATTGGTTGTCAGAATTTATCATTCATCAGCTGGAAAAAAAATCGTTTTGAAAGTGATCACAGCGATATCGTTCCTCTGTATCGTTATCGTTATAGTTGTGGTGTGAGCTCTGCTATTCTTTAATATTGAGAACGATTTTTAGAACTATATCTTTATCGTTATCTTTATTGTTATCGTCCTTGGTGTGAACGGGCCTTAAGAGTCCTTAACACCAGGATTTCAACACTGGAGATTTTACTGTGCATGGTTTATTTTCGCAAGGGTTGTTGGGGTCCCCTTGAAACATTTCCGTTTTTGTCTGTGCTACTTGCAATGCTTTTCTGTATTTGGTTGTCTTGTGAGTATTTGCTGCGCGTTTCTGTATTTGGTTGTGTTGCGTATTTGCAGTTTCTGTATTTTGAGTATCTGTAGCACATGTGTTGTCAAACTGATGAAGATATTTTCTTAATTTGCTGGTGCTTTATCTATTTGCATGTGTTTTCTTAAGCTGCAGCGCATTAAGCTCTCACGACCACCGTACAATACATATTTTAATGCAAAAATTAGTTTAAGATTAAACCAGGGAGTTTAACCATTAAACTATTTAACCATTAAACTAAAGTAAACCATTAGTTTAAGAATTTAATGGATGGCTGTATCAGCGTATCACACTGTGACAGAGTTTTACATAATGCATAGTTTTACATAATCATGCAAAGTGCTGAAGATTAAAATCAAAGACAGAATAAAAGAATCAAAAGCACCAAAATAAAAAAAGATAATTAAAGAGGAATAAAATACTGATTTAATAATTAAATATGCACATACTGATTACACACATTTAAATTAGAAAATGCAAAGATTAACGGAGAATTACAAATATAAAACACTTAAAATGAACACCATATGTTCCCTTTGTATATATCATGTTGTCCAGTAAGTGGAGGTTAAACAATAACAATTGTTTATTTCTGTAAAATTCTGTAAAAATCGTTCTCTTAACTCACTTCACTCAGAATGGCCAGTTGCAAAGTATGATGTTCTACATAATTGCAAGTAGGCCTGTCACGATAACAACTTTTTGTTGTGCGATATATTGCCCCAGAAATAAATGCGATAAACGATATTATTCTCATTTTAAGACCATTTTATGCCACTGAATATATAATCATAATAAAACAGCATAATAATGCAAGAAGGCCTACACACTTTCAAATGACAATAAACGTTTAATTCTTAAGAATATTTAGATCATGGAAATTAAGTCAAAATATTAGATACCTTAAAAAACTTGAATAAATAGTAAATAAACATTTTCTAACAAAAAGTGCAAAGTAACAAGTAGAAAAAAAGAAAAATTCACAAATAACTTGTATGGAGATTTTTCCATCTACAGATTTTTCCCAGACCTTCTTTTCTCTGTAAATTAAGGGTGTGCACTATTGCTGAAAAACACAATCACTACTTATCAGTCAGATGTCCGTATGCACAAAGGCACAGATCCCTAAACAAGGCCATATCTGCAGATTAAACTTTTTTTGTAGAAGCATTTTTTTTTTTTTTTTTTGAACTAGCACCAACAACAGCACATTATGTACGAGAAGCTGCAAAAGACACAGGCTCAATTGGAATGCAAAAAACATGGTGACATTAATTTTTATATAAATATAATGGGCAATATATTGCGTCACCAAAAATTATTGAGGTCATGTACATATATTGTGCGATAAGTCGATATATTGATTATTGCGACAGGCCTAATTGCAAGTGATATTCACAGTCATGTTTGGTATCATTTGAAAGGACTCAGTGCGACTGGTACAATGGTCACATTCACACAAGAAGTACACTAAAAGGTAATAAAGATTCTAAGGGTTTAGAGATATTTTGTTTACTGCAGCGGGTGTGCCCTTTCCTGGATATCTAGCCAATTGGGTGGACCTTACACTGTGCCCACAGTCTTACACTTAAGAGTGTGTCCGACTGGTTTAGAACTAGTCTGACCAACTAGCAGTTAATCAATTCTTAATCAGTCTTTCTTCTCAAATTCAAATTAGATCAATCTACTATTTTATGTAACTGTCTTATGACTAATCTTATGACTTTAGGTTGGACCAGTCTTGACTAACTTGTAAGGCAAGTCTGAGCAGTTTATGCAACCAGCCACAGGAAGACAAGGATGTTCTTAAAATAATTTTCCATACATATACAGTAAAACAATAAATACCATCCATGTATAAATTAATATAATGATTACTGGTCATAAGTCCTTATTCTGCCATTCACCATCTCTGTTACTTTGAAAAGCAGTGTTCACTTTTGTGTTGTAGAAAACAAATACATACTTGTAGTTTCAGTTTTGTTTCTCGTGAATTGAGATTTTAGCTACAGTATAAATATTCAGTGGCTAATAAGAAAGTAAAGCATCCTTCCTACGAGATCTCTGTGAGGAAACAGACATGATATCGCTGTGGAACAGTTCTTTACTGAAGAAAACAAGTGATCTTCATGGCGACACTTGGAACATTGAAATTGATGAGACGATTGTGGAAAACAGTCCAGCTCGGGATTGGCACCAGTACATTTCTGGCTCCTTCGCAGAGTAAGTACACAAATTTACCACATTAAAAGATATCAAACATTTACTTTCCACACTGTGTGTTTTAATTGCATTAAGATTTAGGATGTATGCATTAATCTTTGTTAATGTTAGTTAATACAATTGCTCATTATTGGTTAATGTTAGCTCAAGTTTGTTAAATAATAATAACTTTCATTTAAATTTAACTTTATAATTTAAATAGTAAATGTTGATATTAACTGAGATTAAAATAAGCATATTTCATTGTTAGATCATGTTAACTAATGTAGTTAACTAATGTTAACAAATGGTACCTTATTGTAAAGTGTTACTATAAACTCATCATTTTTTAAACAGACAATTTAGTTAAGCCATCAGCTAAAATAGGCTGCTTATTGAATTTTTATAAGATATTTTGATGGTTCCCTACGTTAAAACTTTTTTAAATTAAATTTAAGGAAGTACAGGATCCAGAAATCTACACATAAACATAAATCTCACAACTATTTTGTTACTGTTAAAGTGCTACTGCGGTATATACAGTATATGCTATCAGTTATACTATATAAATGTTATCAGTTATACTAAATAAAATACCACCAACCTGCCAAATACCACCAAACAAAATAAAATATATATATATTAATTAATCATTAAATCATCATACACACTAATGACTGGATCTGGAAGTATCAGTAGATGCTTAAACTGTTTTATTCTCCATTTCGAATGTAGGTTCAGGTGTTCTCTTTGTAGAAGAACCTGGGGGTCTAGTAGAGTGCAGGTGCTGTTTCATTTCCACCTGAACACTGCAAGCAGACAGGGAACCATTAAACTGCGATTCTACAAACAGGAGTGTAAGACGTGCAGTGAACCTCAGTGGGAGGATGCAGATTTCTCAGTGAACAACACTGATGTGCTGGTTGAGAGACTAGTCAAAAAGATCCGCATGAGATGCTATGGAGAAGACCTGGGTGAAGCAAACAGATCCTCAGTGTTCGATGGCAGATTTAATGGGCCGCATGAAAGTGCTCACTGTGAAGCCTGTCGGCTTGGTATTTGCAGCCAGGCCAACTGAGATTGATTTCATTGTTCTGCTCTATAAGTGGCTATATTATTGAAAATATTTGTAATATTGTACAAAAAAAATGTATCAAATGTATTAAAAGATGTATTGGGTATGTGTGTGGAATGGATTGACAGCAAATTTCTTGACTTTTACTCTTTGTTGATCGACTATTGTTCCTTACAAAGTTTTAATCTTTAACTTTTACTGAGTGTACAAATTCACTGCAGCCCTGCTTAATGTAAAACAGCACTCTAACACAGAAACCGCCATATTTTTATTGTGACTTTTACAACTTTTACATCACACATATTGTGCTTTGAATGTTGTTTCTTCTGTATTCTGGGATTATGAAATAAATGGAAATGGTGTGGCCAAATGTCTCTTTTGGTTTTAGTTTGTCTAAGCAAATCAGTTTTTGTATATAGTTTGTCTGAGGGTCCATTTCAATCACATTGATTATGAACTGTGAGGTAAAAAGGTTTTGTTCTCAAGATGTTCCTGTGACTCAGTGGTAGAGCATTGCGTTAGCAGCACAAAAGGTTGTGGGTTCGATTCCCAGGGAACACACATACTGGTAAAAAATGTATAGCCTGAATGCACTGTAAGTCGCTTTGGATAAAAGCGTCTGCTAAATGCATAAATTATTAATTATTTAAATTAAGACCAAAGGTAAGACATAGTCATGAAATACTAATGCAATAGTTAAAGTTTATAGCATTGTTTAGTGTTGTTGTAGTGATTTACAGGTTTATTAAAGTATATATTGCAGTGCCTGTTAACACCATTATCACAGGCTGCTGGATTCACAGCTATTCTTCCACATTTCCAGCTCGTTATCTGCTGTCTCATCATGCAGTGTAAGAAAAAAAAAATACATTTTATGTGTATATTACAGTAGTATGTTGCAATTTGATTCATGACTTAATGTTTTTATTTGTATTAATGTAGTTAACATTCATGATTTACATAATTAATGTTTACAACTTTATTAATAATATACATATATGTATAAATAATGCTCAAATAATAACATTCACCATTTACATTATTAACCCGTCCCTCCCGAACCTATAACAAAAGTGTCCCTCGCGGGTCAAAATGACCCGAAGGCCAAAAATGACACTTATGTTATTTTTGGTCCAGGAAGCTTATATTGGTCCTAATTTTTTATGTAGGTTTTTTTATTATTTTTTGGTGATTTTTATTTTATTCACATTAAATTCTGGATATTTTTATGAAAATTAGCATATTTTAATAAATTTTTTCACCAAAAAAAACCAAAGAAAGACACAATTTCAGCATATTTATACTTTAAACATAATGATCCATCAGGACCTAGGTCACTGAGTGTCTCTGATACCATCTGGTGGGGAAAAATTACATTAAATTGCATTTTATGATTTCATACAGTTTCATAAATATGTAATAAATATAAAAGATAAATTTAAAAATATAAATGATATAAACTCATTGGTCTCCAGCCCATCACTCAAATTAAAATGTGTAAAGTCAAAAAAAAAATTCAAAATGACAGTCATTTCCCAGCAGAATCATCATACATGCTATAATGTGTTTCAATGGGAGTGTGTGTGCCATGTGTGTTTGTGCCTGTGTGTGTGGGTATGTGAGTTTTTTGTGCATCGGGGATATTCTGCAGTCTCAGCCCTTTGTTTGGGTATGCATCTTTTCTGGATCGTGTCAGATTTTATATAGTAAAACAAATCAAATAAATTTAAAAAATGCTGTTTTTTTTTCGGATATTCCATTCATTCCTATGGCCGGGTCAAAATGAATGTAATACTTGTGGGTGTAATACTTTTTTTATTACACCCACATAGAATCCTGAATTTTAATCATGCATATTCATACAGTTTCATAAATATGTAATAAATATAAAAGATCAATTTAAAAATATAAATGATATAAACTCATTGGTCTCCACCCCATCACTCAAATTAAAATGTGTTAAGTCAAAAAAAATTTTCAAAATGACAGCCATTTCCCAGCAGAAACATCATACATGCTATAATGTGTTTCAATGGGAGTGTGTGTGCCATGTGTGTGTGTGTGTGTAGTGCACGTACAGTCGTGGAAAACGATGTGTTCGGCAGTTAAAGACGCGACACGGCACGTCTGTAGAGTGCGCGTCATGGAAAATTATGTGCTCCGTAATTAAAACCCTCATCCGTCCCTCCCGAACCTATAACAATAGTGTCCCTCGTGGGTCAAAATGACCCGAAGGCCAAAAATTACACATTTTATTTTTGGTCCAGAAAGCTTATATTGGTCCATTTTTATATATATTTTTTTCTAATTTTTTATGTAGGTTTTTTTTAATTATTATGTGGTGATTTTTATTTTATTCACATTAAATTCTGGATATTTTTATGAAAATTAGCATATTTTAATAAATTTTTTCACCAAAAAAAACCAAAGAAAGACACAATTTCAGCATATTTATACTTTAAACATAATGATCCATCAGGACCTAGGTCACTGAGTGTCTCTGATACCATCTGGTGGGGAAAAATTACATTAAATTGCATTTTATGATTTCAGCCACTAGAGGGGCCTATTGAATCCTATGGAGATTCTTAAATGAGCCAAACAAGTGAAATCTTTAAAATTACACCAACTTGAGGCTTCATTAAGCTTTCAGATATATCTCAAGGCTTTCAGATATATATCAAAACATTAAAAAAAACTATATTTTGTAAAAAAAAAAAAAAAATGAAATTGATACTGAATTTTAATCATGCATATTCATACAGTTTCATAAATATGTAATAAATATAAAAGATAAATTTAAAAATATAAATGATATAAACTCATTGGTCTCCAGCCCATCACTCAAATTAAAATGTGTAAAGTCAAAAAAAAAATTCAAAATGACAGTCATTTCCCAGCAGAATCATCATACATGCTATAATGTGTTTCAATGGGAGTGTGTGTGCCATGTGTGTTTGTGCCTGTGTGTGTGGGTATGTGAGTTTTTTGTGCATCGGGGATATTCTGCAGTCTCAGCCCTTTGTTTGGGTATGCATGTTTTTTTCGGACATTCCATTTATTCCTATGGCCGGGTCAAAATGAATGTAATACTTGTGGGTGTAATACTTTTTTTATTACACCCACATAGAATCCTGAATTTTAATCATGCATATTCATACAGTTTCATAAATATGTAATAAATATAAAAGATCAATTTAAAAATATAAATGATATAAACTCATTGGTCTCCACCCCATCACTCAAATTAAAATGTGTTAAGTCAAAAAAAATTTTCAAAATGACAGCCATTTCCCAGCAGAAACATCATACATGCTATAATGTGTTTCAATGGGAGTGTGTGTGCCATGTGTGTGTGTGTGTGTGGGTATGTGAGTTTTTTGTGCATTGGGGATATTCTGCAGCCTCAGCCCTTTGTTTGGGTATGGATCTTTTCTGGATTGTGTCAGATTTTATATAGTAAAAAAAAAATCAAATAAATAAAAAAATGCTGTTTTTTTTTTTTCTGACATTCCATTCATTCCTATGGCTGGGTCAAAATGGATGTAATACTTGTGGGTGTAATACTTTTTTTATTACACCGACATAGAATCCTTGAATCGACTCATGTGTGTGCTCCATGCTCAAGTGTGACAACATTAAATTAAATAAAAAATCCGCAGTTTTTTCGTAAATTCCATGCTTTTCCAGTGGCAGGTCAAAATAATGACAGCTCTACTGATGAAATCCACAGAGACCATCAACTGCTCCGAACCCACTACAGATGGTCTCATAACAGCCCTGAAGGAAAACATCTTTGGCAAAACTGAAATAAGGCCAGTGATTAACCTGAAAACTCCCACCAACATCGGTGTGAGCTTCACTCTGTATGGGATTTTAAATGTGGTAAGATCTAATCAATCCAATAATTCTCAATTTTGGCCACACAAAATTAGTCTTCATTACATTAGAAACTGCGCTCAACCATTTGCAACCAGTCTCGCATTCCAGACATAGCTATACAGGATCTTTAAATAATTCAGTTTGAAATTACATTTTATGAAACAATGGATTCAAAATAATGGATTCAAAACATCTACTACATATACTATAATACTTCAATTTGTATTATTTAAAGATGTCACTTTACTGCTAACTGGTTTATAAATAGCAATTGCTTATTGGTAATTATGTCAAAATTAAGTCAGTTTTTCTCTTTCAGGATAAAATTACATTCATTTGGGTGAATTTGGTAAGTTCTATTGCAACTGCAGCAATGTCTCTTATTTACTTTATCAACTGAAAATGAATTAAACTAATTCATTCAGCAGGTGCTTTTATCAATAACTTAAAAAATGAGATCAATACAAGCAGAATAAAATTTGAGAGATAAGGTGTAATGTGCTGGAGAATCAGAGATGATTGCAGATAGAGATTTAAAGGGGTCATATGATGTGATTTCAATTTTTCCTTTCTCTTTGGAATGTTACAAGCTCTTGGTGCATAAAGAAGATCTGTAAAGTTGCAAAGACTAAAGTCTGAAATCCAAAGAGATATTCTTTATAAAAGTTAAGAGTCAACCACGCCTACCTAAAACGGCTCATTCTAACACGCCCCCACATGTCTACTTCACGATGTGGAAAGATTTGCATAACGCCGCCCAAATACACAAAGAAAGAAGGCGTAACTTTTAATCTCGCTGTAGTATTGTTGTTGCCGCCGCTGCCATGTTGTGAAGGCGCTGTGTTTCATTGTGAAAGTGAAACTACTTTGGTTGGCCTTCCAAAAGAGGACGATATCCGCTTC
>NW_015557276.1:391371-391802 GCF_001515605.1 Sinocyclocheilus anshuiensis | reverse complement strand
CCCGCCGCGCCGTTCTCAAGCCCCCCCGCCTCTGCTCACTCAAGCCGGCCTCTGCTCACTCTAGGCCTCCGCCTCTCACTCAAGGCCGCAGTGTGTGACGCTGTTTCGTTGTGAAAGCGAAACTACTTTGTTTGGCCTTCCAAAAGAGGACACGACTAGAAATCAGTGGTTAAGTTGTATTTACAACACTGTTCCAGAACAGTTTAACCCAAATATTCAGATGTGTCCAGCGCATTTTATGGAGGACTGTTTCCTGATCCTGGGAGAGTAGACTACAATGCCGGCTGTTCTGACTCACAGACTGTAAGTACGTTTTTTTATATTTAAAGAATTTGCCACTGACGATTCAAATGCGAGTTTTTTTGGCAGAGTAGCACTTGTTGTTTGTCATATCTCCGATCACAAATGCAGACATGGTTTTATGTTTACGC
>NW_015557276.1:380248-391361 GCF_001515605.1 Sinocyclocheilus anshuiensis | reverse complement strand
ATTTGCCACTGACGATTCAAACGCGAGTTTTGAGCAGTGTAGAGTAGCACTTGTTGTTTGTCATTTCTCCGATCACAAATGTAGACATTGTTTTATGTTTACGCGGCGCGATGCAATGCAACGCGTAAAAAGACAGTATAAATCATTATAATCCGTAATTATGTCCCCACTGGATGCAACAAATGCCTCGTTTATAATGGGTTTTAATGTTTTTGTCTCGTCGCGCCGGCCGGGACACGGCATCATAGTATGGTAGGGGCGTAACATTTCCGTCACACGCTTGAGGTATTCGGCCAATCACAACGCACTGGATAGCTGGCCAATCAGAGCACACCTCGCTTTTCAGACCGATGAGCTTTGTAAAAATCGACGCGTTTCCGAAAGGCGGGGCATAGAGGAGGCCATAGAGTTTTTTGAACCTTAAACCACATAAACACATTTCATTACACCAAAAACAGAAAATAATGTTCTTTTTTAGCAGCATCATATGACCCTTTTAAATAAAGAAATATCAAAAGTAACACCATCCAAAAAACAACAGGAACACAAAGAACCAAACTGAGTAGTCCAACACATAACATCCATAGAAAGGACAAGACCTAACAAAACACCACAGGAAACACTGGGGCTTATATACACAAAGAGCTAACAAGATAACAAGACACACCTGGGAAGACAATCAAGGGTAGCCAATCACAATAAAAGCCCCTTTCGCACCGCATAGTTCAAGGAAATAAGTTATAGGAACTAGCCGGTCGGGTAGTTCCCCGGGAACTTTAGGTTCTCCCGGGCCGTTTTCCTGGTTGCATTCGCACCGCCAACAGGAACTCAGTAATGACGTAAGCCGTATAGCTGTAAGGCGGACAGCAACGTTATTTAAGCGCAGCATTCAACAACGTAAACAACAAAAGGTTGGAGGACACCGTGATCGGAGCTGTGTTTTTGATGGATATACTGGGTTTCGTGATAATGGAGATAGAATGTAGAAGTAGAAGTTATGTGATAAAAAGAGCAAATCAGAGGACTAAGAGACTAAATTACTACGGCAACTTGCATTTCTACATATGATCGAGTCGTTGTTTTCCATCTTGTAACCTACCGTAAACTGCTCTGTGAATAATAAACTGTTGTCTGTTTATCCGGCTTTTAAAAAATGGCGGGTGCCGGCATTTTCCCACATGCGTTCAGCCAATCAGCTTACACTTACATCACTAGTAGTTCCTATAGCGGGGATTTAGACCCTACTCTGGAGTATGAGCTAATTTAGTTCCCATAAAAGGAGTTCCTAGAACTAAAATCATTCCTAGTTCCTGCAGTGCGAACACGCGAGCATCCGGGTTCTTCCGCCAATAGTTCTAGGAACTATGAAAAGGTTCCTCTGGTGCAAAAGGGGCTAAAGACTACAGAGGAAACAGGAACAGAACAGGGCAGACTACAAACTATAAAACAAACACAGAGAACAGACCAATGGACTTGGGACCACCCTGCAAAGGAGCACAGAGACCAATGGACTTGGGACCACCCGGCCAAGGAGCACAGAGACCAATGGACTTGGGACCACCCTGCCAAAGAGCACAGAGACCAATGCACTTGAAACCACCCTGCCAAGGAGCACAGAGACCAGTGGACTTGGGACCACCGGGCCAAGGAGGACAAAGACCAATGGACTTGGGACCACCCTGCCAAGGAGCACAGAGACCAATGGACTTGGGACCACCAGGCCAAAGGAGTACAGAGACCAATGCACTTGGGACCACCCTGCCAAGGAGCACAGAGACCAATGGACTTGGGACATCCGGGCCAAGGAGCACAGAGACCAATGGACTTGGGACCATCCTGCCAAGGAGCACAGAGACCAATGGACTTGGGAACACCAGGCCAAAGAGCACAGAGACCAATGGACTTGGGACCACCAGGCCAAGTTGCACAGCACAGAGACCAATGGACTTGGGACCACCAGGCCAAGGAGCACAGAGACCAATGCACTTGGAACCACCGGGTCCAAGGAGCACAAAGACCAATGGACTTGGGTCCACCCTGCCAAGGAGCACAGAGGGGGCCAAGGAGCACGGAGACCAATGGACTTGGGACCACCCTGCCAAGGAGCACAGAGACCAATGGACTTGGGACCACCCTGCCAAGGAGCACAGAGACCAATGGACTTGGGACCACGGGGCCAAGGAGCACGGAGACCAATGGACTTGGGACCACCCTGCCAAGGAGCACAGAGACCAATGCACTTGGAACCACCGGGTCCAAGGAGTACAGAGACCAATGGACTTCGACCAATGCACTTGGAACCACCCTGCCAAGGAGCACAGAGACCAATGAACTTGGGACCACCTGGCCAAGGAGCACAGAGACCAATGGACTTGGGACCACCCTGCCACGGAGCACAGAGACCAATGCACTTGGAACCACCGGGCCAAGGAGCACAGAGACCAATGGACTTGGGACCACCAGGCCAAAGGAGTACAGAGACCAATGCACTTGGAACCACCCTGCCAAGGAGCACAGAGACCAATGAACTTGGGACCACCTGGCCAAGGAGCACAGAGACCAATGGACGTGGGACCACCAGGCCAAGGAGCACAGAGACCAATGCACTTGGAGTCACCGGGCCAAGGAGCACGGAGACCAATGAACTTGGGACCACCTGGCCAAGGAGCACAGAGACCAATGGACGTGGGACCACCAGGCCAAGGAGCACAGAGACCAATGCACTTGGGACCACCATGCCAAAAAGCACAGAGAACAATGCACTTGGAACCATTGGGCCAAAGACAATGGACTTGGGGGACCCCCATTAGGGTGACCATACATGCCATTTTTCCCGGACACGTCCTTGCTAGGATTTGTTTTCCTGTTTTCATGCTTGCTGAAGGTAATGATCGAAAAGTAGTTTGACCAATAACATGCAGGCATTGTACATAATGGACCAATCATGGTGTGTGTGAGAAGGTGGGATCTACGGTCAAAGCGATGCAATAACGCATACATATTTGGTGTGTTCGACTTAAAAGCAGCCGGGTCAGTGTCAGCCTCAGACTGATCAGTGTTTGACATCAAAGTATCTCGAGAGCGTTTTGAAAGCATAAGGATCTGTCTGTATGGTACTTTGATGTCATACACCGATCGGTCTGCACACGCAAACAAAGCCAAAACCTAGATATTTTAGGCAATATAGAAATCCTGGCCAGGACGCATCCGGGAAAAATGTCACGTATGGTCACCCTAACCACCAGGCCAAGGAGCACAGAGACCATCAGCCTCGATAGTATAGTGACCTTGCCAGAGGCCCACTAGATCTGCTGGATCTATGTTTGGTCAGGTCTTCTGTAATGTGCTGGTTAATTAATTGGCAATCAACTAAAAATGTACTGATAATGACATTTTGTGTGTTTGTAGTTTTGGAATATTGAAGGCTTGAGCTGGAATCCTGATAAAAGTGGAACAGACAGAATTTCAATACCACGAAAACAACTGTGGAGGCCTGATATTATCATCAATGAATTGTCAGTTTAAAAGGATCTATATTTCTGAATTCTGTGATTAACTGACTATACAGTAATTATCCACTTTTAATGTATTGCTGCAAACTTTATTATACATTTCATAATATGTCTCGGGCCTTTCAGGTGCTAGGTTTTTGGAAACTTCTTTTTTTACAATTTAAAATGTTTAGCTTTGCATGGATACTAAAAGAACATAACACCCATACCTTTTCTATTTTGAAGCATTGATGAAAATAAAGTCCCAGACACATGTTAACTCTACATCGAATATACTGGTAAGGTAATGGATGATTTTCCATTTCATGTCATCAGTTCTTGTAGCCTGGACATCTACACCTTTCCATTCGATATTCAAAACTGCACATTCACTTTTAATTCATACCAGCACACTGGTAATTTATCTTTACTGAAGAGTAAAATTTCACTTATAATTACTACCTTTCAGTTTGTATGACCCTAATAACTCTCATTTGTTTGGTCTTCTCTGTAGTGCTGGATGTTCAGTTGTCCTTTGCTAAACCAGTGGAGGAAGCATTCAAAGATTCTCTTGAAGTGACATCTAAAGGAGAGTGAGAGCTGGTCGATATGCTTGCCCAAAAACCTACGATACCTCCCCAGCACATGAATAACTCACGGGACTTGCTTACTTATTATGTATTGTATATATTATGTACTTATTATGTAAATAAAAATAAAAAACATACTCTCAAGGCAAATCCTAACTATTTTAGTGTATGGCAAATTGGCGGCAAATTTGTATGAATTTTTGTACAATCTCCACTGAGATTAGGTTTAGGGATGGAACTTCATTATTAGGTTGTTTTTTTTTTTCTAAACATTGTATGTTTTTATACCAATCAAATTGTATGAATTCATACAAAATCGCAAAAAGACAAAAGTTGATGAGCCTCGTCTGAAAAAGTTTATAAAGACTTTTAAATAGATAGATAGCATAGAATCAGAACAGTCAAAACAGGCTGAAGGTTTGTGCCGAGTTATTTTTTTTTTAATACTAAATGTTTAAATATTTACTTCTTAAAGGAGAACAAGAATAAGCTTCAGTAGAATTTCAGTATATCTTTGCTTTGGCAAGACAACATAACTTGTATATGTTGTCTGTATTAACAAGTCTTTGTTAGATTTTTAGTTAAATGAATCACACTCTGATTCTGATCTGTTGATCTGTTCAGCTTTCTTCTGCCGCCCCAGAATGTGGATCGTTCTGCCTTCAAAATGACACTCATTTTGGGTTACACTGTATTCCTGCTGCTAATGAACGACCTGCTGCCAGTCACAGGAAACACCTTACCTCTCATATGTATGTATAGAAGTTTCATTATAACATTAAAGTACTTGTGTCCTCTCCAATTCACACATCAACATCATTAAATGTGTTATTTTTTAAATATTAAAATATTTCCTGGTGTCACAGATTCAGTCAACTATAAGACACTATTTATTTATATTACTGATATAAGTGTTAAATATTAAGACATAAAAATATATTAACTTAAAATGTATATATAAAATGAATGAAGCAGTATCTGTGTTTTTTCAGATGCATTTTTCTCCCTCTGCTTGGCACTGATGGTGGCCAGTCTTCTGGAGACAATTCTTATCATAAATATTCAGTGTGGCTCCACTCACTATGGACCTTTACCTCGATGGGCCAAAGTGCTTTTCCTAAATCCACCTTGCTAAACTTGTTTGTTTAAGCAAGAAACCCAGTGACCAAAACTGTGACCCTGAAGGTGAGCCTTGCCATGTGAAACCATGCAGTATTTTTGCTCCTTCTCCAGGTCACAGGACAGAGAGAAAAAAAAGGATCTCAAAATTTTGAATTTTATCAAATCTGAATTTTTACCACACAATTTGGAATATAAACTCAAAATATATAAAAAAAAAAAAAAAAAAAAAAAAAGTCAAAATAGTGAGATAAAAAGTCACAATTACCTTTTTATTCCTCGTAAGAAAAAAACAGAAATTGTGACTTTTATGTTACTTTTATCTTACTTCTTTCACATTTGCAAGTTTATATCTCACTCTTTGGATTTTTCTTTTTCAAATGTGCATGTTTAGCCTTTATCTTGCAATTGCAAGTTAACATCTTGAAATTCTGACTTTTTTCTCAGAATTATAAATTAATGAATTGTGAGATATAAACTCAGAATTGCAAGGGCAAAAAGTCAGAATTGTGAGATAAAAATTAGCAATTACATTTTTTTTTCATTCCATGGCAGAAATACGCTTCTATACTTGATCCATCAGTTGTGGAATACTTTGCAATAATACATCTCTGACTGTATATTAATACTGTATATTAATACTGCAACAAAACTGAAAACAGCCGTTTTCTGATGCCAACAGCTGTGTTTCTATAAGAAAAAATCAGCAATTGATCAGTGTTTCCATGAATAACTGAATGCTGCATCTGGCCAATCAGAATGAAGCATTCAGAGTGCTATGTAATAATACATTTATTTCAACAACTTCTACGCTGTGATCCTGCTTGTGAAACCCCTGCGAGCGAAGCGACACATAAGACACCTACTCTTCTGGAACTGAAGAAGATAAGCCACGAGTTGCTATGTATCCGTCAGCAAGTCGATTAACGTTTTAATGATGAGAGCACAGAGGAGTGGATGCATTTGGGTCAAGTCATTGACCGCTTGCTTTTCTGCCTATATGTTGTGTTTCTCTCAGTTAGTTTTATTACTATTTTGGTATTTTGGTTGTACTGGTACAATAAAACTGCATCTTTAATATAAATAAACCAATTAACACTATATAGGAATGAGTGCTTTTGAGTACAGTATATGATTATTGAACTTATAACATTGCTATTTATTAATGGAATGTAATACTGCTGTATAGCTAATAGTGAATATTCACGCACAAATGCTGAGCTATATATACTGGAAATAAAATTTATGTCACAAATGTATTTCTATAATGTCTAAATCCTTTAAATTAGTGAAATGATACACTATGGGTTATTTAGAAAAAAAAAGTTTTGAAATTAAAAAATAATTTTATTGTCGCTGTCTACCTGTTACTCTCTATGTAGTTTTCTTTTTCCCTCTTGAAAAAAAAAATCATGTATGTGGAAATTATCTTTATTTCAGTCAGAAAGAACTAAATGTAGGGCAGAATTGATGTTATTTATTAGGAATTGACTGGATGTTGTAAAGTGGATGTTACGTCAGGGAGGGATTTTTGACATCAGGAAAACGAAAAGGAAAGTTGTTTCAGAGGTGGAGCAAAACATTTGAAAGAAACATTTTTTATTTTATTATTTTATATTTTATAATTATTTAATCATTTATACTTTAAAATCATACACAATAAGGCTAGGAGCAATAATTATGAATGTGAATAGAATCAATTTCGCAACTGATCAAGTTTGTGATAGCACAAATGACAGAAATGAAACTGAAAGTTGATTTTCACCCCCACCTACTGGACAAGTACAGATAATATAAACATGAAATTAAAACTGATTCTATTCACATTCATAATTATTGCTCCTAGCCTTACAGCTGCAGTGATATGTTCATGTCTTGTGACAGTTTTCATGTAGTTTCAAACGCAGGACATTCTCATACTTATTCTGTGTTCAGTAAAAATCACATATTTATGATACAAAACTGATCACCATTCATAAGTCTTTATTCTGCTATAATCTCTGTTAATTTGACAGCTAAAGCACTGCTGACCTTTGGAAACCAAAACAGATACTCTATGTATTAGGTTCAGTTTTGTTTCTTATCACTTCGAAGTTAAAAATAGACTTTCACTCCAAATGACTCAACATGTGGCACTTTACATTTAAGTCATTTTTGAAAGTAGAACCAAAACATATTTTAAACATGTTTTAAAGTATTTCTGTCCAGATGGTTCTATTTGTTGCGTTTCCACATTTCACTTCACATTGCTAAAATAAAACACAATTTTATTACAGGAGTATTTCTATAGATGAAATCTGAACTGTGATTTCATATTTGATTTGTATCTTTATCACACAAATATTTCATACTTTTTTAATAATGTTATCAGGATTCGGTTAACACTGCTTCTGAAAATGAATATTTCAGAGGCTTTGGCAACTACCACAAACTAAACAGTGTTAATAAGGTGTATGAAATGTCATCCAAACAATGTCATAATCACTGTAATAAAAAAAAAGGTATTCAAACAATTGTATGGTTCTTATGTAATTGTCATGGATATAGACTTTTGTTTGTGTTTCTTTCTGTTCCTGTTCTCCTGCCCTAGTTTTGGTCATTGACCCAGTTTCTGTTTCCCCTCAATTGCCTTATTCAGTTCACATGTGTCTAGTTCAATAAGTCCTTAGTCCCTCATTTGTGTTTGTATAAAGTCTCCCCATTTTCTTCCCTGAGTTGCCTGGTTCTATGTTACTTGTGTTTGGATGTACCCCTCCTTAGTATTTTCAGTAAAAGTCCTTGTGGAATAATCATCTTTGTGCGCGTTGTTTTGCACCAGCACACCTGTGACTTCTGTGGTGCTAATTATTATTGTACTATTTATTTTCACATACCATCATTATTATTGTAAATATTTAGGTCTGGTAAATTTTAGACCTTCTATCATTAATTATGAAAATTTTTTGGTCCCACTCTATACTAAGTGGCCCTAATACATGTGTACTTACATAGTAACTAGATCATCTCCACCCCTAAACCTACCCATCTCCACCCCCTGGATCCCATCTCCACCCCTAAACCTACCCATCTCCACCCCCTGGATCCCATCTCCACCCCTAAACCTACCCATCTCCACCCCCTGGATCAAATGGTTCCAATTACTCTTATACATATTGTTGTTACAAAATGTAGTTATATAATTCCTGTTACACGAGTACTTAGTGAAGTGAAAAAAGTGTTGTTACCAATGTCATGTTACACATTTGTACTTACACAAACCATTCAGTGGGTTGTTACATATGTGTAGTTACAGAAATATTACAGCTCTAGTTATTATGTACCAATGTGTACTTACACTGTGGTTACATACTACGTACACATCTAGTTACTATTTAAGTACACAGGTATTAGGGCCACTTAATATAAAGTGGGACCCATTTTTTTAGTACAAATAAGTTTTGGCAGGGATGGGCACATTCTAGAAGTTTCCAGGGGTGGACTTAGCCATTAGGCAAAGGTCGGCGACCACCTTGGGCCCCCAAAAGCCAAGGGCCCCTAAAATGCTTTTCATATACGAGATGCGCATTAAGAGCGGACACGGTGTTTACGGTGTTTATTACCAAGACAGCCGTCCGCGTGTCCATGTTGAACATGCTTCTTGTGTATCCTGCTTGTAGCAAACAAAAATCTTTGAAGGGAACTGATTGTCTTCAGAAACGTTTTGGTGGCATTTTCATTTTATTTGATAAAGTAGCATTTATGAGCAGAGCACCTCCTACTGGCAGAGAATAAATGTGCATTTTCAATAATCCAGTCTGCAGTTTTTGTTCAGATCAATGCGAAGATCCACCCACATAACCCCTTCATATTACAATTTATACTTCTGACTCTTCCCTTTTCTTTAAAAAAAAATGGTTTAAAGGCTCAATTGTGAGGTTTATCATTTTATAATTTAATTTGTTGTTGTGAAAACAGGTATCTCAACTGTAAATCAATTGCTATGTCGTGGTTTACATGAAAGAAAGCCATTCCCCCTGGTTTAAACGCTAAATTGTGAGGTTTATCATTTTATAATTTATTTTGTTAATAGCAATCAGTTGCTATTTCGTGGTCTACAACATGAAATAAAGCCATTATAACATGTACATGAAAAATGTAGAAACATTGGACACAACTATGGGGCACCACTGTGCAGCAGCAAGCTGGTTGATCTAGGTAAATGTGTGCAAATGTATGGGGCCCCATTCCTATATTTTGCCTGGGACACTAAATCGGCCCCTTGAACATTCTGGAATATCCTGTAATGTTCTAGTGCTTTCTGGAACATTCCAGAACATTGTGGGACTAGTCATAAAAAACTAAATTCATCCAATATACACTTCTGGGGCCTCATTTATAAAATGTGCGTACGCACAGATTTGATCTTATGGCGCTTTTCCACTGCATGGTACGGTTCGGTCCGGTTCACTTTTGGGGGGGTTTCCACTGGGTACAGTACCTGGTACCTGGTACCTTTTTCAGTACCACCTTGGCTGAGGTTCCAAGCGAACCGAACCGTTACCAAAACGTGACGTGTAAACTCTGCTGATCACGGATTGGCCGGAGAGTATCGTCACTACCTGGGTCAAACAAACACAACAGACCCACTAGATTTAAATCAGCTCAGCCAGCGAAGGATCGTGCGCGCCTTTCTTTTTAAAAACCAAACGTTCATATTTATAAAAACGGTCTTTGACGTGGAAAAGTACTTACCGCCACGTCAGGGTCTGAGCAGGTGTACACACTTTTCCTTGTGGCAAAGTCAGAGTACTGCAGCTATCTAGGCTCTAAGACATCTATCTAGATATCTAAGCTGCAATAATAATAAAAGTGGTGTACGTGCAAGCACCGAATTAATCATAAACAACAAAGATGCAGTGTAGTCAGATTTTTTATTAACGGGAGGTTTCGTGAGATTAAACTGACCTTTTTAGTAGCCTAATGTTGAGAGTTCTTTACTCGCTTTTTGTACACACTTTATTCCATGTTGTTTTATTATTTTATTTTGCAAGAGAACTTGCGAAGCCTTGATCATAGCAAGTGATTTTAAAAGTAGGATGGCTCACTTTTTATAAGATGACTGAAAATTTTACTTGAATTCATAGTTTATTCTTACTTTTGGAAACCTAATTTTTTTATAATTACTATTACTATTATTATTATTATTATTATTATTTCTGTTGTTTCTGGAAGTAGTAATTTTGATAATAGTCAATAGAAAAAAATATAACCACACACGTCCACAGAATAATTACACATTATTAAATAAAAAGCGTCCCCGCACGAACCTCTACCTCCGCCAGCAGGACCTCAGTAAAGTTTTTTTTTTCTTTGTGCTCGTCATTCTCAAGAATAGAAATTCGGATATTGGCGTGTGCTCTTTTATATGGTAATGATATTAATTAGGGGGCGTTTACAAGGCGGAGATCTGACACCAGTCACAATTTCAAGATCATTTGCGATTTATAAATGTCTCATCTGGAAGAGAGGCATACGCACGTGTTTTTGTGCGCATGTTCGTTTTCTCTGAAAATTTCTCTTTTGAGAAATGATCTTAGAACAAATTTAGGATAGTTTATACTCAACATTTTATAAATGAGGCCCCTGATGTTTTGGACGACTCACTTTTGGTAACTGTTTATGTTAAACTGTTGTTGTTAGCTCAGTATTATGCATGTACCATGTCATTTTTATCCATGAGTAATAACAGATTAGCTTGTATAAGTTGTCAAAAAAAAATTTTTTTTCTTGAGCACTGTTAATGATTCACAAAATGTGATTTTTGTATTCAGCATGTCAAACTTCATGAAGAAGCATTAAAAATAAATGTGAAACAAAGCATTTATAAAAAATGTATTATACAGTGCTATCAACATTAATATTATAAAATATGTC
>NW_015557276.1:374057-380224 GCF_001515605.1 Sinocyclocheilus anshuiensis | reverse complement strand
TTTTTTTTTTTTTTTGTGTGAATTTGGTGCACAGTGACTCTTGTTGTGTGATTATGTGCTAATAACTTGTGCATGTCCATCTTCTACATGGTGTCATTGGAAGTGGTGGGAGTCAGTTGCGGGTCTTCAAAACTAAGATGGTTTTATTATTACTGATTTATATTATTTATTGTTTCATTAAAATTTGTAAATAAATTCTTATTCTGTACCAGTTATTCATTTTGCCCTTCAAAAGGAAAACACAGAAACCGCCATATTTGCAATGTGGGATTTGCACCACATATTTTTTGCTTTGCATGTTGTTGGCTTCTCAGAGTATGGGACAGACAAATATCTAGGCAAATCAGTTTTGGTATATAGTTTGAGACTCTATTTGAATCCTCACAGACATCATGAAACTCTAGGTTTATTAATAATTAAAAAAAAAAAATCTTATTGCCAGCTGTTTTTACATTCTAAAGAAAGCGATGGCTGTAGCTTTGCTCTCAAGACCACAGGTAAGATATTGTGTTAAAATAGTAAATCTCTGATATTATTCTGAATGTTTATTTTCAACACCGTCTATTACATGCAAATTGTTGAATTAGCAGGTTCATCAGATTAAATATTACTACAATAATTATTAATAATATACTTTTGTTTGTCTTCTGTACATTACGGTGTTATTACTTATGTTTTGAACTGTTTTAATGTATTTAATATGTAATCATTTTCAGAAGCAGTTTACACATTTAGGTGTTTGTTATATTGACACTGTTGCATTAAAATGCCACTCGTTGAGTCCAAGTGTCCATTACTAAACCTATATGGAATACTTGTAGGAAAAAATAAAACCTGCCATTTCACTGGTTCATCTGTTATCAGAGGTGTGGAGAGTCATTATTACATGTTGTCATTTCTGTGCTTATTAGATGTGGAAATAAACACTTCATAATTCAACAAATAACTGGTTTATTTATTAAAGTGTATATCATTATTACAGGTGGCTGGATTCACAGCTCTTCTTTCACAGTTCCAGCTCATTATCTACTGTCTCATCATGCAGTGTAAGATCAAATTATATTTT
The DNA here is from genome assembly GCF_001515605.1 of Sinocyclocheilus anshuiensis. Taxonomy (NCBI): domain Eukaryota; kingdom Metazoa; phylum Chordata; class Actinopteri; order Cypriniformes; family Cyprinidae; genus Sinocyclocheilus; species Sinocyclocheilus anshuiensis. Next base: position 379,158 of record NW_015557276.1, on the reverse strand, counting down.
AATTAAAACTGCAAGTGTAATCACATCAAATAATTTTATCACTTTAAGAAAGCTTTAATTAACAAGGTAATTAACAAAGTTATGTAATGTTTAACTGGTACATATTTACTTGTATAGATTTTAATATTGTATTTATAAAAATACATTAATCACATGTAAAGTTAAAGGAATAGTGTAAGTGATAAATGTCAGTCATCTGTTTATGACTGATATTCAGTCGCTATTCTAAAATGTTATAATAAAATGTTCACTTGATTTCAAATTCTAACAGAAACAGCTATAATGAATTCATCTTTTAAAAATTCATATTTAAAAAAAAAGAAAAGCCTCTGATCATTTTCAATTGATATTTCAATTATTTCATTCAACAAGGTCATCCATTTAAATATATTTTTCATGACTATGTCTTGTTATTTTATTTAATGTATTCATTTATTCTTGCAGCCCTATTAATGAAATCTGTAGGGACTATTAACTGCTCCGAACCCACTACAGATGCTCTTTTAAGTGCCCTGAAGGGAAGTATCTTTGAAAAGACTGATGTGAGGCCAGTTTTTTACCCAAAAACTCCCACCAACATCAGTGTGAGCTTCACCCTCTATGGAATTTTAGATGTGGTAAGTTGATTTAATAGCAATGGAAATCAAATGTGTGGGAATTAGGACAAAAGAGTGAATCACGTATACTGGCGAAATACAATCGCCAAGTTAAAGAAAAGAGCAGAGCAGAGGCAAGAGTCTGAAAAGGTGGCCAGAAATATGAGCAGATATTGCTGGGCTCTCTAGCTGTACTGATAAATAGAGCTGCATATCATCTGGTTATGGGCTCAGTAAATTTGTGTATTTCAAAAAGTGGAGGGGCAGAGCACTGAACCCTGAGGAACCCCTAAAATGTAGGAATTACTGTTTAGATAGATTTAAAAAAAAAATAAAAAAATAAAACTTTATAGTTTTAAGTTTTTCATTTAAAGAACACAACGCCAGCTTACCACGGCAGGACTTTAGGCAATTGTGAGATAAAATTGTATACATTATTAATTTTTCTCTTTCAGGATGAAAAAGCTCAAATATTTGATTCATTCATTTGGGTGTATCTGGTAAGTCTTTCCGTAGCTGTCTTTGGGCATCTACGTGTGATTCCCTACATTTTCATGCAAGTTTTATCATAATGAAAAAATATATATATATTGTGTGTTTGTAGTTTTGGAATATTGAAGGTTTGAGCTGGGATCCTGATGAATGTGGAACAGACAGAATCTCACTGCCAAGAAAAAAGCTGTGGATTCCTGATATTGTAATTAATGAATTGTAAGTTGAAAAATATGAAGCTATTATATTTATGTCAATGCTGAACATTGCATAAAAATCTGGAACTCTTTCTTGTGTATCTCATGAAACACCACCTGAATTGTTAGCACATTTGAGACTCAAAATTTATCACAAATATGTTGGATAATAGAAGATATGCTCTGTAACATTTAAACACTACCTGTTCCTAAAGCTGCTTGTTTTACTTTGAAGCATGGATGAAAATAAATCCCCAGACACATATTACCTCTATGTCCAACATACTGGTAAGGTAATGGATGATCTTCCCATTCATGTGATCAGTTCCTGCAACATGGACATCTACAGCTTTCCATTTGATATTCAGAACTGCACATTCACTTTTAATTCATACAAGCTCACTGGTAAGTTGGCTCGACTAAGGGGTAAATTTTCAATTATAACCGTGCGTTCACACCGCCGCCGACGAGAGTGTCAAAGTGGCCGGAAGTCATTCATTTTCAATGTGAGCCAGCAGCGAGGAGCGGCGAGGAGCAGCGTGGCGCATCTAGGGTGGTGAGGGCGTCGAGGAGAGTTGAAGTCAGGTCAACTTTATGGTAATGAGCTATGACGTGGTTCGGCGGCAACCAATCGGAATTTAGAAGTCCTCCACTTGAGGATTCCAGAGAACGCAGTCCTGTAAACTTTGGTTCCGACCTCATTAGTTCCCAAGCATTTTCACGCTAGAACGCTTGTTTTTCAGCGCGAATGCAATTCATTTGCTCAAAACAACATCGATTTGACCAATTACATTTAGGCTACACTTCAACCAGGACAGTTTGTAATGTAGGCTGCGCACAAATTAATGTAAATGTTAATTAAAGACCAAGGCTAGTAAATGTCTCCTATATACAGCATGGTGAAATTAGGCTAGCAGTTAACCATTAACACAAAAAACACACCACACAAATGGTTTTTATTGGTTTATTTCGTTAGCAAACATGTAACTATAATTGTTAAAAGTTGTTTTCATCGATCAATTTCTTACTTTCACATTTAAAATATTTCATGAGGTTAACTTATACCCTACTTGTGGTCAGTCTGCACAAGATCAACATGCTTGTTTACTTTGCGGCTCCTTTAAATACAAGACAAGCATTCGATCTACGTCAGAGCATCAGAGCGTCCACGAATCTTTCTACAGCGTTGTTGGCAGGGCGGCCAGAGCAAATTTTGACGCTCTCGCCGATGGCGGTGTGAACGCACGGTAACTACTAACTTCATGACCCTGTCATCTCTTGATGGTTTGCTATTTTCTACAGCAGCGGATGTTCAATTGTTCTTTGTTGAAACAGTGGAGGTGACACTTCAGAATTCCCTATCAGTGATGAAAACTAAAGGAGAGTGGGAGCTAGTCAACATGCTTGCTGAGAAACCTCCGATACTTCCAGGAATGAACGACCTGCTGCCAGTCACAGGAAACACCTTACCTCTCATAAGTTTGTATAGAAGATTTGTTGTAGCGTTACACTATGTCCTAACCAGCCATGTGACACGTTTCCAGAGTCATGTACATATTCTGTCTTCACTGAAATCTAAACACTTCAGTGAATTGACAGAATTTCTTGTCACTCATTGCAGCCACTGCTGGTTACGACAGTTTTAAAGCACTTTTCTCCTCTCTTGCCAATTGTCAAGTTTTGTCTGACTTTTAAGACATACTCTTCTATATCTCTTTTCAGATGTGTTTTTCTCTCTTTGCTTGGCACTGATGGTGGCCAGTCTTCTGGAGACAATCCTTGTCACTAACATTCAGTGTGGCTCCACTCACTATGGACCTTTACCTCGATGGGCCAAGGTGCTTTTCCTCAACCACCTTGCTAGACTTGTTTGTTTAAGCAAGAAACCCAGTGACCAAAACTGTGATCCTGAAGGTGAGTCTTAAAGTCAAGATGCAAAATCAAATAAGTCTGTCTAGTTTTATTTATTAAATTAACACCTACGCCAAATATATGTATGGATGATCCACTATGACGACCCCTAACAGGAGCAGCTGAAATTGAGAGAGTTTTAAGTTCTTCCTAAGTAATCATTTCCAAATGTCATGTAAGAGTACTTTAAAAACATGAATTGCTTAATTAGGTTATTGAGTAAAGGCAGAATACATTTATTTCAACAACTTCTCTTGTCCCGGTAGAGCACAGAACTGAGACCAAACGCTGTGATCCTGCTTTTGAAACCCCTCCGAGCGAAGCGACACATAAGACACCTACTCTTCTGGAACTGAAGAAGATAAGCCACGAGTTGCTATGTATCCGTCAGCAAGTCGATAAACATTTTAATGATGAGAGCACAGAGGAGTGGATGCATTTGGGTCAAGTCATTGACCGCTTGCTTTTCTGCCTGTATACTGTGTTTCTCTCAGTTAGTTTCATCACTGTTTTGGTATTTTGGCTGTACTGGTACAATAAATAAACCTACTAAAAGTCTATGTACACCTACTAAAGAGTGCTGTGTACACTGATCAGCCACAACATTAAAACCAATGAAAGGTGAAGTGAATAACATTGATTATACAACAGCGCCTGTCAAGGGGTGAGACATCTTAGGCAGCAAGTGAATGGTCAGATCTTGAATTACATGTGTTGGAAGCAGGAAAAATGAGCAAAAGCTCAGTGACATTTAGAAATAGCGCTGGTTAGATGACTGGGTCAAAGCATCTCCAAAATGGCAAGAACAACTGGTTAACCAGCATCAGGGTCATGGATGCCCAAGGCTCACTGATGTACATGGGGAGCGAAGGCTAGCCCATCAGGGGCTACACAATATTAGGCAGGTTTTAATGTTGTAGCTGATCAGTTTTTATGATTACTAAACCTGTAAATACAAGTTGCCATTAATTAAATCAAATTGTCTGTAATATTGAAGGTTTTATGGCAAATGTTGTGTTCTGTACTTTCCTTTTGTTTGTTTTGTTGTCAAATGCTGCCAAAGGGTCAGTAGCAGAGGAAAATGAACTGGAAACTATGAATGCATTGTAAAAAATATTATTTTTATGTGTTATATTATATATATGGATATGCAGTGTTAGATAACCGTACATTAATGGGTGTTTACATACAGATAAAGTTCATGATTTCATCAACAGTTCATGATTTTACCCACATCTTTTGGGTCTTTCGAGAAAATACTGGTTACAGATTCCAGCACTTAGCTGGGAAATGGTTAAAATATAACAAAAATAAACTCCTTCTTGCTGTTGTTTGAAAAGACTGAAAGAAATGAATGAATAAATCAATTCAATTCAAGTTTATTTGTATAGCGCTTTTCACGATACAAATCGTTGCAAAGCAACTTTACAGCAAATTAGGTTTCTACAATATTTAATAGTAGCTTATCAGTGGTGACTGTCAGTTAATGTACATATCCCTTACGAAAAAGAAGTGTATTCAAGTGTGCTATTAGTATACTTCTTTTAAACTAAAAATAGGAAAGTATACTTTTAGTCTACTTTTTATGTACTTCTCAGAAATGGGCTTTATGTACTTCTCAGAAATATACTTAAAATGACATTTAAGTATACTTGACTTATACTTAGAAAAAGTCTAAATATATTTGAGCTATACTTGTGTTCCTAGAATCCATGTTTTCATTGTTATACTGTAGGGGGCGCTAGTACACATCTTCTGTACAGAATTTCCAAAAAACACAAGTGAAGAAGAAACCGAAACAACAGATGCTTCCACATGTAATCTAACACGATCATCAGACATAAAACGGTATCAAAACTATGTAACATTATGGAATAAAATGTCGACCAATGAAGAGGTAATAAT
>NW_015557276.1:366946-372785 GCF_001515605.1 Sinocyclocheilus anshuiensis | reverse complement strand
TTCCAAGTTAGTTTTTCTCCATTTGCGCTCAAGACTACGAGTTTATTCTTTTCATTCCATTTATTTTCAAGGACCTGCATTCATTAGAGAAAAAAAAAATCTAAAGAGAAAATGCCAAGCAAGAGTTTGACCGTGACCATTTAAATGAGATTCAAGGATGCCAAGTGGGTTTACACAAAACATGAATAATTACACCACCTTATCTTCTCTTCATAATCCATCCTTCACATATTTACATTTATGATTATAATTTCATAAAAACATTATGATACTACTAAATAAGATCACTCCCAAAATAGAATGTGACTTGCATTATGCTGATGGACTGCTGCTTTTTTCTTTTTAATTTTATTTGTATTGTTGTTGTTGTTTTCTTCTTGTTAATAAGGACTACATTTTATCTAAAGATCTTTCTGAATTTATATGCCTTCAGCAATTTTCAGGGGTATAAAATGTAGAAATGTTTGATGGCAACATACTGTATCAAATGGAACAGATTGATATCTGAAAACCGTTCATATGGAGTGTCATCTGCGGTATTGGGTCATTGAATTGAAGAGCTGAACATTTGAGAAAACATTTTAAGTACATCTATATTTGGTACTTTTCATTCTAGTTCTTGATTTATGTGTGGTGTGTACAAGGGTGTCATACAATTACATTTAATAGGTAGATTCGTTTACAAAACAGTTTGCAAATCTTTAAGTCTCATTTCAATTTTTAATAATCCTGAAGCAGCAAGATAAGAAATACTGTCACCAAACATGGTTGTGTAGTGAAAATCAGTTTTTTAGATCTCATGCTCTCAATCTAACACACAGAAAGCTTTTATGAATTGTATTAATGCAGAATGGCTATCACATGATATTTTGATCAATGGGATTATTTACGAGGCTGGTCAAAAAAATAAAAATAGACGTGGTTGTTGATTAATACCGACTTGAATGTAAATTGAGTAGCCCTCGATTAACTGAATTATCATTTTTGATTAGTGCTTACTTTGAAAATTGGTTTTCTGCATTTTGATTTGATCTATTCAGTTTCCAGTGCAATTCCCACTATTACATTTTCTCAAAAGAGACAAGGGTGACAGTATCTAACAACAAAATTAATATTAAGCAACGATAATGAGATCAAATAATGTGTAAAACACTGTTCTAAAGTACTTCTAATATACAATTGTTTGTATATTTGTTACTGACAGTGTATGGTAACTTGTGTTTCATTAACCTGGAAACTGTGTAAACATCAAATGGAAATTTGATGAAGAGGGAGACCTACAAGAGGAAGACTTTCATATTTGGTGTCACACCATGCAATATTAATGTCATATCTATACCACAATTTTAGACAATGCCACGTTTCATAACCTCAGCTTTAAGTATGCAAAAGTATGCTCAACCGCAAAGATCCCAGTTACCGCCACATTTATTTTGATACACATTTTATATTTTGCATGTTGGGCTTGTGTCTCCAATGTCTGAGATTTCCAGAAGGTTTAGACGTGAAATGTTGAGTTTTGCAAAATGTTCACTGTTGCATGTCAGCACTAGCTGAATGACTAATTTGCCTAAACAAATCAGTTATTTGTATTTAGGATACATACCCACCATTCTAACACATTACCTGTCAAACTGAGAAATTATTCTGAAATTAAAATCTTTGGGGGCCAGTAAGTCACAACATTGAACAAGAACTTAATGGATATAGAACTTCTGTCAACATTCAAGGTTAAGATTCAGCAATTAACAAGAAGGCTGGGTTTCAACTGAAAATAATTACGATAGGTAATGGTTTTGCAGCAATGGTTTTGCTTTATATCTTTTCTAAATGTATGCTTAAGCAGAGAATGCATGGTAGCATTGCAGCGCAGACTGTGTTTAAACCTTTTGATGCATGAATTTTGAATTGTTGAATTTAATGAGTTTAAAACATAATTCAAAGACCTTTACAAAGTATTGTGGATACTATGCATCAGAGAGTTACATCATTTGACAAAAAATAAATGTTCATGTAATTTACAGCTGTCTTCTGTACAAAAATTCTGATATTTTGAAATTATTTTTAATAATTCTCTATATATTAAATGTAATCCTGGAAATAAACTTTTTGCTTTGTATCATTCCAGTAAGATTATTCTTCGTATAATTTATCAAAAATTATTTGTTTTACTCACAAAGGGCATTTCATGTACTGTCTGTCTAAAAAAAATATATTTTTCGAAGCTGTAAATACAAGATTATTGGGGTATTACAAGAAAATACTATTTCAGTCTTTCTACTTCAAAATTTCACGTTTAATCAATTGTTAATTTCTTTGTTTATTACGCTATTTCTTTGTAATTAACTGTGAATTTACTAGCAATTTCTGAGTGAAAACTATTTCTACACCAATTGTTTTTCTTTCTTTTTTGTGTAAGTTCATAGTAACCTCTCAATCTTAAAACTTCATTTGGACACTTCTGTTCTGCAGACATATGTTGCCTATCATACGTAAACTCGTCGAATTCTAGGTCCAAATCGTAATGGCATTTTGTAGATATAACTCTAAAGGAGATAGTCATGTAGGTCTGGTCTGATCAAACTGTTGATGGATCATATCAAAAGGTCCAAATGTGCTCAAGAAACCTACTTGTTGATTTATTAGAGATTCGGTTGTGTTGTGAATTCAGAAACAAATGTTTATGTTTGTCATTTGAACTGCCAGTCTTCTACAACTCACTTCATCTTCATCTGCTTCATCATGCAATGTAAGGATCAGTTCAATAAGTCCAAAATATGAGCAAATCATTAAAAAAGTACAGTGTTATTGTACTTTGTATTGTGGATGTTTTCCCTTTTAGTATGAAAAAGTTCAAATCTTGGATATGTTTATCTGGCTGCAGTTTGTAAGAGCTCTAAGTATCTATTATGAACTGTTAACCTTGCCGTTTATTCTTTGCCTTCAATTCCTAAAATCTATCATATTGTGAAATTTTATTTTAAATACAATATGTTGATAATTGTTTTTAAGAAGTGTTTACTATATAAATGGAAATTCATTTTGAAGGACTGGACTATTGAAGGTTTGAGCTGGGATCCTGTTGAGTGTGGATTATTATGGCCAAAAGAATTCACAATAACGATATATTGCTGTATTTATATATAAAAAAAAGTCTTTTGACAGCCATTTGGGACTGATGCAAATCCATTTCTCCCTCTACAGTTCGAGATATTCAGATATTATTTTCAGAGCCAGTGGAGGTCACACTCTACAGTACATGGAGGCTAAAGGAGAACGGCAACTGACTGACATGATCGCCAGAAAATCTGCCAACTCATCATACTTCAACATGGACGGATTGGACAGATGGGATGAACTCGTTTACCATGTTTGTGTCACCTTCAGTTCCTAAATACTGTAGCTGATTAATATTGTTAGAGCAAGAAAATTGTATCTTTTTTCTTTATTTCTTTGATTTGTGTTGTTTTTTGTTCTAATGATTGTCACTTATTAGATTGTCATGAAGCGCAGACCAACTCTGTATGTGGTGAACCTGCTGATCCCCAGCTACTGCCTGATTACCGTAGATCTGTTCAGCTTCCTCCTGCCTCCTCAGAACATGGATCGCTCTGCCTTTACAATCACCTTGATCTTAGGCTTCACAGTCTTCCTCCTCCTCATGAACGAGCTGCTTCCTGTTACAGGAGACACCATCCCTCTTATAAGTCTGTTATCACTCTATATAAAGAGTGCGGTCCAAAATGCTTCTATTTTGCAAATATTTCTGATTTAATAGATTTTTTTATTATTAGAAATTACATTTGAGTGAAAATATTAAATGGAAATTTTACATTAATATGCACATTTTAGTGAGCAATGTCTTAAATTTGCTTATTTAATTAGTGACCTAGAAATTCTTCACTTCATGAACCATTTCTTTGTTTTATATTTTTTCAAAATCTTTAAACTTATATTTAAATTAGATTTTGAATCTCAGACTTTTGGACCCCATTATAGTTATATATCATATATATCAGTTCTCAAACATTGATCTAATCAGAATCAGAACATTTTGAATCTCAGACTTTTGGACCCCATTATAGTTATATATCATATATATCAGTTCTCAAACATTTCAGGCACCTTTAATCAAATCAGAACATTCAAGTGCCAACTAATATTATTTATTAGTTTATTTATTGTAAGTTTGTAGAGTCATGTTGTGTACCATCTGTACCAGAGGTTAAAGGGATAAACTCATCCAAGATGTAGGTGACTTTTTTTCTTCAGTAGAAAGTAAAGAAAACAAGGTTTTTAGCTGAAACCGTGGTCCTTGGTGACTTATTAAATGCAAGTCAGTGGCTACCAGAACTTGAGAGTCAAAAAAAGCATATCAGGCAACACAAAATGAATCCCCATGGCTCTTGACGATATATTGAGGTCTTATGAAGCGAAACAAATGTTCTGTGCAAGAAACTGAACGTTATTTACAACATGATTGTCTCCAGAGATCAGGCAAATGGGGAAGTCCTATTTGTTTCCATTAACTGGTTCTTTCAGACAGTTTGTTTAAATGAATTGGTTCAAATATCCAATTCAGCAGTTTGATGTGAAACGTGGATGTGTTACATGTCTACAGCATATAATGTGAATAAACTTGTCTTCATCAGCTCACCTTTTTATATACACCATGAAAAACCATAAAAACGTTAATTTCTCCCCTTGATTCAGGTGTTCAGTTCACACATGCACATCGGTCTTCGGTCCGAGTCGAACTGTTTCCTCAGTTCAGTGACTGTTGGAGGAACTGGAGCTCTGAATGAATTTGCAAAAAACAGCATCATAGGATCAGATAGGCTGAAATTCAGCTAATTTCGAGTCGGCGTGACTGTCAGGCATCTGAAAGTGAGTTTTGATTGAATAACTTGTAGATCTGTGCTGCACAAGCTGCGAACTGTTTCAGTCCAATTTGGTGGACAGTCCAATTTTTTGTTCACTAAAAAGAACTGGTTCAAAAGAATGATTCTTTCGCAAACCGTACATCGGATATTCTGGATTACAGGTAATAACAATGTAAATGATGTTCAGGTACTTGCAAAGACCAAACTTTTCATTTCATAAGACCTCAAAATATCATCAGGAGCCACAAGTATTAATTTTGTCTTGACAGTATATACATTGTTTGATGATAGAATCACCATAAAATGCAGTAAATCTTCTTTACTGTTCGACTGAAGAAAAAAGTCACCTACATTTTGGATGGCCTGAGGGTAGGGCTGTCGCGGTGAGGGAATTTCCCTTGCGGTAATTTTGAGTGGATCAATAGCGCGGTATGCGGTATTACCGCCATATATATATATATATATATATAATTTGTGTGTGTATGTGTTACGATATAACTAACGAGGTCATATTCAGAAGACAATGAAATCAAAACCAAATAGCGTTGAAACAGGAAGTGAAGTAAACAGAAGAGAATGACAAAATAACGGTCCACATAACAGAACATAAGCCTGACAATAAGATTGTTAGGCTATCGTTAGCCTATATGTATACAGTTAGCCTAGTTGTAATCTGATTTTCTAATCTGACTGGACAAGAGACTTTCTATTGATATTTCCACCTGCACGCACGTGTTCTAGACGGGCTGTCAGTCAGTGCAGTTACAGTGTTGCGCCACAAGGTGGTGGCTGTCATTCAACTACACGTTCAAAAACGCTGATTCATTCATTCAAAGAGACGTAATGAAACGCTGTTGAAATCATTTTAACTTTGAGCGCCACTTTAGAAGGCTCAGCTGACCAGCTATGCGTCGATGCTAAGACAGAGATTTCGCTTTCCTTGGACATGACAACCT
>NW_015557276.1:358217-366846 GCF_001515605.1 Sinocyclocheilus anshuiensis | reverse complement strand
GCCCGCCCGCCGCTGCCCACTCAAGCCGGCCTCCGTATACTCTAGGCCTCCGGCCTCTGCTCACTCAAGGCTGCGGTGTGTGACGCTGTTTCGTTATGAAAGCGAAACTACTTTGTTTGGCCTTCCAAAAGAGGACATGACTAGAAATCAGTGGTTAAGTTGTATTTAAAATACTGTTCCAGAACACTTCAACCCAAATATTCAGATGTGTGCAGCGCATTTTATGGAGGACTGTTTCCTGATCCTATGACTACAATGCCGCCTGTTCTGACTCACAGACTGTAAGTACGTTTTTTATATTTAAAGAATTTGCCACTGATGATTCAAACGAGAGTTTTGAGCAGTGTAGAGTAGCGTTTGTTGTTTGTCATTTCTCCGATCACAAATGCAGACATGGTTTTATGTTACACTCCGGCCGGACAGGGCATCACAGTATGGTAGGGGCGTAACATTTCCGTCTCACGCTTGAAGTATTCGGCCAATCACAACGCATTGGATAGCTAGCCAATCACAGCACACCTTGCTTTTCAGAACGATGAGCTTTGTAAAAATCGATGCGTTTCAGAAAGGCAGGGCATAGAGGAGAAACAATAATGTACAGTATGTGGAAAATAATGTGTTTTTTTAACCTTAAACCGCATAAACACGTTTCATTACACCAAATACACAAAATAATGTTCTTTTTAGCAGCATCATTTGACCCCTTTAATATTCTGGTTGACCTGATACAGTTTTGACACAAAAGCCTAATGGCCGGCCATAAATGTAGATGCTCAAATTTACTGGTCAATCTCTTAAAAGACAAGACTGCTTAACCGCTTACATGAATTCCTCATTGTAGTGTATTTTGTTATACAGTAGCTTATGTCTATAAGCAACAGAAGCTTTCTTTTAAATACACATGGCATTCGGTAGTTGCACAAACACATGAATTATAATAACACTGCACACTTTTAATGGATATACCAAGGTTGTAACAACTAAGAAAGCCCTAAATTGAATCACTTTAGTCTTCAAATAGAAATTAAAGCATCTTATTGTGCAAATTATGAGAAAAATCTTTTAATGTCAATATTTTGTTTTATATGGCAAAAAAAAAACAGTTTCAGAAATGTCAGTTTGTCTTGAATATTATATTTTGCATCAATAAAGCAATTCTGTGTAAACACTCGATGCATATCATGGTGGTTCTTTACAAAGTACCCAGCTAGATCACTACATGGTCACTAGAGGGCACCCTTACTTTTTAATTATTGTTCTGACTCTTGTTCAGTTTTTTCATTAAACCTCCATTGAAAGTATAATTCTTTAAAATTGTATTTGTTTTTACAAACTGAAATTAAAACATGCCACAGAGCTTAATTAGCATGCACATTCCTAATGAATCTAAATTTTTAATGCATGGAAGATATGTCATGCACACACTGAGCCAATAGTCCTCCATATAGGTGGCGACACAATATACTATATAGTCCCCATTAGAGAAAACAGCTTATAAATCATACTGAAATCAGTAATAAAAAATGATGTTTTCTGTAAGTGTTAGGTTTAGGTGATTTAAGGTTTAAGATTGTACTGTATAAAATCATAACGTCTACGGAGAATTCTCATAAAACACAAAAATCCACATATGTGTGTAAAATATGTAAAAATAATAATTCTGCCAGTAGGTGGCGACAAGTGTCTTTATTGGTGAGGCATTTTTCAGTGAATTATTCAACTGAAACGCTACTGATTTATTCAGGAACGAAACACCACTACTGTTTTTCAGAGAGACACAGTGGTTAGTACTGCTGTGGCCTTGTTTGGAAACTGTAGAAAATTACTTATATTTAATATAAAATATATTAGTGAACTGAGATTGAGATTTCTAGGATTGGAGCTGCTGAACCGTATGTTATGGGGACCAAATGTCTCCACAAAGACAATAAAACCTGAAATGTTTGACCTTGTGGGGACATTTTTTGGTCCCCATGAGGAAAACACCTTGTAAATCATCCGAAATGATGTTTGTTTTTTTGTTTATTTTTGTTTTTTTAAATGTAGAACGTTTTCTGAAGGATTAGGTTAGAGGTAATGTTAGGGTTAATGGATAGAATATACAGTTTGTACAGTAGAAAAATCGTTACATCTATGGAGAATCCCTATAAAACATGAAAACCCAACGTGTGTGTGTGTGTGTGTGTGTGTGTGTGTGTGTGTGTGTGTGTGTGTGAAATATGTAGGTTACATAATTGCACCAATACGTGGTGATAAGTAGCCTAACTGTCTTTATGAGAGAGTCATTAAGTAATTCATACAAATAATTCATACAGGAACGAAACACCACCAGTTTTAAAGACAGATACGATTAGTACTGCTGTGTCTACGGTTGGAAACAATTTTTGTTGGAAAAATGTACAAAATCTTACTCCATATAATCTTATTGTTTACTGAAGTGTTAAGATTTTTAGTATTGGAGTAAAAAAGTAATAGCAGGTTTTGCATACCACTTTGTGGAGTTAATTAATATTTTAATTGCCATCAAAGCTTGCCATCAAAACGTCAAGAAAGGGAGGCGTTTTCAAATTTATCCAGATTAATGTTGACATAGCTTTGGGTTTTAAGTGTTTCGCGCCATTGGCAGCACTGATGCCATCAGAAGTACTTTTTAGGATTTGTTGTTGTTGGAGATCTACAGCTTTTCTGCAAAACTCAGCTGAGATTTATCAACATCTTTTGCTAGAACAAAACTTTTAAGAAGATGGTAAAGAGATCATAGACAATGCTGGATCTGGTTGTTTGATGTTAATCAAATATTCAGGTTGTACAAATGCTCATTATTTACATAGTGTAAGTGCTCTAGCCCAACTCTCAACCTTGGTTTGCTTGGTTTGTATGATCCATCAAGCCCTTGTGGTCACTGCCTGAGCAGGAGAACATTTGAGGTTTTATTCCTCATTTTGGAGATTTGTTTGCCATTATTTTTAGTGTAAATGTTAAAGCCATATGTCACTAAATCCGCAACTGTGCTTGTTTTAGAAAGCTAAGCTAAGATAATACGTATTGTTCATCTTAAACAGAAAAATGTTAAGCATTGTATTATATGGAGGTGCTCTCATTGATACAGAGGTATTATTGTTGCCAAGTGGTTTTGCTTAAAAAGTGTAAAAAGTATAATTCCAATCGGTCAGAAATATAATATCACAACTCTCCTCAAAAGGCAACATGATTTGAGTTACATTTGCAAGTTCCTTTAGTGAAAAAAAGTGTAGAAACCATGGTAGATTATTTATACTATAGATTATTTTGCTGCATGCTAAGTATCAAAATGTTGCTAACTTGCCAAGACCATGTCAGCTCAACCATCTCATCCACACAGAAAGACAAGAACCTTGTTATCACGCTATGAAACATCTGCGAGACCTTTTCTTAGCTGCTCAGATTCTGCTTCAAGCCCCAGTCTGATCCCATCTTCACTACTGCAACTTACCGTATGTTATGGGGACCAAATGTCTCCACAAAGACAATAAAACCTGAAATGTTTGACCTTGTGGGGACATTTTTTGGTCCCCATGAGGAAAACACCTTGTAAATCATCCGAAATGATGTTTGTTTTTTTGTTTATTTTTGTTTTTTTAAATGTAGAACGTTTTCTGAAGGATTAGGTTAGAGGTAATGTTAGGGTTAATGGATAGAATATACAGTTTGTACAGTAGAAAAATCGTTACATCTATGGAGAATCCCTATAAAACATGAAAACCCAACGTGTGTGTGTGTGTGTGTGTGTGTGTGTGTGTGTGTGTGTGTGTGTGTGAAATATGTAGGTTACATAATTGCACCAATACGTGGTGATAAGTAGCCTAACTGTCTTTATGAGAGAGTCATTAAGTAATTCATACAAATAATTCATACAGGAACGAAACACCACCAGTTTTAAAGACAGATACGATTAGTACTGCTGTGTCTACGGTTGGAAACAATTTTTGTTGGAAAAATGTACAAAATCTTACTCCATATAATCTTATTGTTTACTGAAGTGTTAAGATTTTTAGTATTGGAGTAAAAAAGTAATAGCAGGTTTTGCATACCACTTTGTGGAGTTAATTAATATTTTAATTGCCATCAAAGCTTGCCATCAAAACGTCAAGAAAGGGAGGCGTTTTCAAATTTATCCAGATTAATGTTGACATAGCTTTGGGTTTTAAGTGTTTCGCGCCATTGGCAGCACTGATGCCATCAGAAGTACTTTTTAGGATTTGTTGTTGTTGGAGATCTACAGCTTTTCTGCAAAACTCAGCTGAGATTTATCAACATCTTTTGCTAGAACAAAACTTTTAAGAAGATGGTAAAGAGATCATAGACAATGCTGGATCTGGTTGTTTGATGTTAATCAAATATTCAGGTTGTACAAATGCTCATTATTTACATAGTGTAAGTGCTCTAGCCCAACTCTCAACCTTGGTTTGCTTGGTTTGTATGATCCATCAAGCCCTTGTGGTCACTGCCTGAGCAGGAGAACATTTGAGGTTTTATTCCTCATTTTGGAGATTTGTTTGCCATTATTTTTAGTGTAAATGTTAAAGCCATATGTCACTAAATCCGCAACTGTGCTTGTTTTAGAAAGCTAAGCTAAGATAATACGTATTGTTCATCTTAAACAGAAAAATGTTAAGCATTGTATTATATGGAGGTGCTCTCATTGATACAGAGGTATTATTGTTGCCAAGTGGTTTTGCTTAAAAAGTGTAAAAAGTATAATTCCAATCGGTCAGAAATATAATATCACAACTCTCCTCAAAAGGCAACATGATTTGAGTTACATTTGCAAGTTCCTTTAGTGAAAAAAAGTGTAGAAACCATGGTAGATTATTTATACTATAGATTATTTTGCTGCATGCTAAGTATCAAAATGTTGCTAACTTGCCAAGACCATGTCAGCTCAACCATCTCATCCACACAGAAAGACAAGAACCTTGTTATCACGCTATGAAACATCTGCGAGACCTTTTCTTAGCTGCTCAGATTCTGCTTCAAGCCCCAGTCTGATCCCATCTTCACTACTGCAACTTACTTCAAGCTGGCCTCCCTTGAAAACGTGGCTGTTGGTTCTTCTGATTAAGGGTGGAAAAAGAGTTTTGACCAAATGTATGAATATTTAGATACTGAATATTAATGAATACTGAGATTGAATTGTTTTAGCTTAATCACGTTTAGAAAAATGCTTTGATGTATGAGAGATGTGCAATAGGCATTGCCCCCTGTTGTGGTTATTCTACTTTGTGTAAACAAATAAGTCATATAAAAAGCAAGTATTTACGTTATGTTCACTCTCCATTCTGCTATACAAACCTCCACACATAAAAAACTGGCAAGGTAAAAAAAATCTGCTAATCATTTACTTGGAGTCCAGTTTATTGAGGACCGATGGCTTCTATCCATCTTCCAAGAACAGAGGTAAGACTGTATTTTGTGTTATAATATTTCATTTTAATTGTATGTGTACTGGGCAAAAAAAAAAACGTATAAAAAAAAAAAAACATTGACATATTTGACTTACATTGCAATTGTATTCAACAGGTTATAACCTGGTACGCCACTCTCATTTGGTTGCAGTTGATCACCAATTGCTTCATTATACAATGTAAGATTCATTTCCATTCAATTCTTTTTTTTCTTAATCTATTTCAAAGGACTGTGATTTTACAGCAAGAACAATTGAGGTGATTTGACAGCAGAAAAAAAAAAAAACATGCATTAATTAACACACAAACCGCATTGTCCACTATTTTTTATATAAAATGCCACATGCTTCATTTAGGTTTTGCTCTTTCAGCTCTCTTGCTAGGATCTGTAGAGTCACTAAACTGTTCAGAACCAACAACTAAATCGCTCCTTAATGCCATGAGAGAGGAAGTACTCAGATACAGCGATGCAAGGCCAGTTATAAGTCTGAGCACTCCCACCAATGTCAGTGTGGACTTGACTCTCTATGGAATCTTAGGAGTGGTAAGCAACTTTAACTTAACATTTACAAAATCATGACATTTTCATAGCACTAATCCCACTCAATATTATAGAAATCCTTACAGATTGCATATATTTTCCCTTTCAGAATGAAAAAGCACAGGTGTTGGAAACATATCTGTGGGTGAGGATGGTAAGAGTCAACAAATACACTAGACTAAGGATGTCCGATATTGACCAAAAAAAATGATCACAACATTCATTTGGGATTTTTCCAATAATGATAATTGAACAATATTTTGCTGAGTGTGTTTTTGTGTTGGTACCTTGGTTGGTTTAGGCCTGGCATGGATAAATAAATAGGACACTAAAACTGCTAGTAGGTGGCAGCACGTCCCTGTTTTAATGAGTGATTTTTTTAATCATTCATTCAAATGATTCGTTCAAAACAGCTGATTCATTTAGAAATGAAGCAAGTGATTTATGAATTGATCACTCAAATTTTTCATTCAAAAACGGATTCAAAAACAGTTTTGTTGTATTGTAAAAAAATTTTTTCGTTGGCAAAACATCAGATTTGCTTCATGTTTGTTGAACTCTTGTATAAAATTAATATCACACTGGCAATTGCGTGCACACGCTAATATTTAGGAAAACGGCACTGATGCTTGTGTGATATTAAGCCTATTTAACTATATAATTTCTTACAAATACACACACACACACACACACATTAATATATATAAAACGCACAGAGATGTTTTTTGCTTTCATAACTTGAATTATAGGGGAATTCTAATCACATGCTAATAGGCTTCATCACGCAGTGAATGCTTTCGGACTCAAGATGTGTTTTTGTTTGTTTTGTTTTTCGTTTCACAATTTCAATTTCACAAATTGAGTGACATACTTGATAAGGTCAGCTCGCACTTTGTTAAAATAAACAATTACGATATAATCACAGACAATAAATATAGCACACACCAGGGGCCCGTTCTTCGTACGTCGCTTATTTCATCAGAGATGAAATGTCACATCCAAGATATCATCGCGCTAATCAGGATCTGGCTAATTCGGTTCTTCAAACACACCTGTTGTTGATGATTAGTATGGCTGGATTGAGTTATCTGAGATAATTGTGCGTTCATGGGTTGGTTTAAAAGGGGCTCTGTATCGATACTCGAAACCACGATCAGCAATGCAGCGATTGGCTGGCGACAAGACAGCAACGTAATGACATCAAATAATTAAAAAAGACACCTGACGAACTTGACAAATTTCTGGACTTTTATAAGGAAACAGCCAAGCGAAAAAAAACTACATAAATGTTATAATAGATAAATGAAATGTGAACAGTTTTTATTTTATTTTAATTTTTTACATGATTCCCAATTATTTATTCACGATTTCTAATATTTGTACAGGCTTTACATTTGTATTTCAGTGTAGTAATTAGCAATTCATTTAATTTTATATTTGAACAGATTTGTTACGTGACAGCATTCATTAAAGTTTCTTAAGGGTCAAGATCATGTTATCTGCATCTCCTGCGCTCCATCAAGCCACTCCCATAATAAAAGGGGCTATGTATCGATACTCGAAACCACGATCAGCAATGCAGCGATTGGCTGGCGACAAGACAGCAACGTAATGACATCAAATAATTAAAAAAGACACCTGACGAACTTGACAAATTTCTGGACTTTTATAAGGAAACAGCCAAGCGAAAAAAAACTACATAAATGTTATAATAGATAAATGAAATGTGAACAGTTTTTATTTTATTTTAATTTTTTACATGATTCTCAATTATTTATTCACGATTTCTAATATTTGTACAGGCTTTACATTTGTATTTCAGTGTAGTAATTAGCAATTCATTTAATTTTATATTTGAACAGATTTGTTCACGACTCTACATTATCTGTATAGCATGTGTGTAAGACTCGAATACAATTATGAAGTAATAATTTTATGATTTACGAATAAATCTTTCAGTGTGTAAAACTGGCTGTATCTATAGTATTAAAGACTACACAACATTGTTATATTATCTTAAAATTATTTTTAAATGATTATTATTTTAAATTATTGTCCCTGGATTGGTAGGGTACTCTTGTAATAAAGTAGCGGTGGTAGAGGACATATTTTAAGTATCAATTCTGCTTAAAAAGATGCAATCTAATCCTGTTTACATGAAATAAGCTGCTCCCGAGCAGGTTTAAGTTTACGGACCTGTTGCTATGACAGCAACTCCGGGATGAGCTTCGAAGAACCAAACAATCCAAGATCATGCTTTACTCATGACTTAGTATAGCTACTCACTGACTCCCAGAGTGCATTGCAGCATGAATAAATTATGCAGTTGCTTTGTTTTACAGTTGTTGGTTTTCTCAAGATATTTATAAAAACAACATTTGAAAAAGTTAATCAATAAACATGAAAAAAATACTCTAATGCTTTAATTAGAATTAAATTTTTCTTCCCTTGAAATCTAATAACTCTGAATTCATGATGCATTGCTGCATTAATGGAAAGAAAATTATAGTAACATAAATGAAGTTCCAAGTGTCCTACCAAAGGGAACGCTAATCACTATAATGGTGAGTTAAAAAAAAAACACATTTTAGGAAAATCAACATCAATTTATGAAGTTAGCTTATGTGATGTTCTCTCAAATATT
>NW_015557276.1:339606-357978 GCF_001515605.1 Sinocyclocheilus anshuiensis | reverse complement strand
AAGATGACTTTGGGAAACGAGTGAATGCAACTAGTGAAAGATAACTGCAGACATGGAGGAAATGAGTGAAGTCTATTAAGACTCTTTTTCTTTTCTTCTTCTTCTGTTGTGATGTTGCACATTAGCAACATATTAGTGCACTGCTGCCTCTCACTACATTTCTGACGAGTGCTTGCGGTGTTCGGCCAATCACAATGCACTGGGTCAGCTGGCCAATCAGAGCAGACTGCGCTTGTCGGAAGGAGGGACTTTGTAGAAAACGAAGCGTTTGAGAGGCGGGGCATAGAGGACCTACAATAATGTACAGTATTTGAAAAATAATGTTTTTTTAACATTAAAGCATGTCAACATATTCTGTTACACCAAATACACAAAATAATGATCTTTAAAAAAGCATCATATGACCCCTTTAATGTCATTGGTTCCTTTGTGGCTACTTGAATATTTTCAGTAAGTGTCACTCAAAACAGTAAGTAAATTGTTTTATTTGCCTTGAAAGAAGTTGTAACTTAATAAAACCTAGTAAGTATAACAACTAAGTAAAGATAACTAGTTAATTCTAAGTAAGGTAAACTATTGGATTTTACGGTGTGGTATTAACAGCCAGCAGGTATGATTTTTACACTGCTAAATACTTCCAGGCATTAGTAGTAATAGCACAAGTTGAATTATTATTTTTTAGACGTGGCAGATTGAAGGTTTGAGCTGGGATCCTGCTGAGTGTGGAACAAAAAAGATCTCACTGCCAAGAGAGAAGATATGGGTTCCAGACATTGTCATTAATGAATTGTAAGTTGCAAATATTGAATGTAACACCTCTGACTAATGACTAGCGGGAAAAAATTGTGTTGATCATAACTACGCACTTACAATGGACCTCCATTACCTTTAAACCTGCTATCTGCAATCATTTTGCAGCATGGATGAAAACCGAGCACCAGAAACATACTACGTCTATGTGACCTCCACTGGTCTCGTGCTCGATGGACGGCCGTTTCACGTAATCAGCTCCTGCAGACTGGACATCTACACCTTTCCGTTTGATTTTCAGAACTGTTCATATACTTTCAACTCTTACAAACACTCTCGTGAGTAAACAGAACTGAGACATGGATGTTCCTGTTTGTCTGCTTGTGATTCTATTGTACCTGTTGGTCTCTTTTTCTACAGGTGATGATGTTCAGTTGTTCTTCTACATGCCCGTGGAGCAGATATTCAAAAATTCTCTTGAAGCAATGACAACTAAAGGAGAGTGGGAGCTGATAGACATGCGGGCAGAAAAACCTGTACAGCTCTTTCTGGAAGGGGGATGGGATAACCTCATTGTTTATGTTGGTGGCATTTTAGATTTAGGGAGGAATTCACTAAGAATCGCAACTGATACTACCATGATTTGGTGCATGTTACTGGGACTGTACAGCATTGCTGCACCACTGTGATCCAGACACCAACAAAAAAGCTGAAACATCCTGCAGAGTTTAGCTCCAATCAGCTCCTGCACACTTGCTTGGAAGTTTCTAGTGAATCTGAATACCTTTGCTATGTGCGAAATTGTCCTTTTACCCTTAAATAGGGCACTATTTCAGGGGACATTCATTTGTAGTGGTGTCCAAGACCATAGAGTGTGCTCATACGATCCCATAATGCACTGCGATAACGAGTGTATACCCGTTGTACACGCAGCAGCTATGTTAGTATTGGACTATATTAGTGGACTAATGTAGGGAATAGTGAATGAGGGTATAGGGGGCAATTCGAACGCAGAACTTGATTAGCTAATTGAGGTGCGTTTAATTAGGGTTGGCACTAAAGCCTTGCTCAAGGGCACCTCAGTCGTGGGTTTCTGAATTTGGACGAGAGCGCTGTTCATTCACTCCCCACCTATATTTCCTGCTGGTACTGAGAACCGAACCCACGACCTTCGGGTTACAAGTCCATCTCTTTAACCATTGTGCATCTGAATTTGTCGTTTGCACATGTGCCCAGAATTGAATGCACTAATCGGTGGGTCCACTAGGTGGAAACACTCACAGTTGGGTCTTTACTTTTAAAGAATTAGCTGAAGAAGAGGATGGAAAATGTCAAAAAAAAAAAAAAAAACGAGGACAAAGGCGAAAGCAATAAAAATGGATATACAGTACAAGTAAGAAATACCACACAAAAGCTGCGCTGCTACTTAGTGAATTCGCCCCTTTGAGTTCTTTTTTCTACTGTGAAATGAGATTTATACTTGATAAACACTAATGTTCTCACTCGTTGTCGACTAGATTGTCCTGAGACGTCGAGCTACGCTGTATGTCTTTTTCTACTGTGAAATGAGATTTATACTTGATAAACACTAATGTTCTCACTCGTTGTGGACTAGATTTTCCTGAGACGTCGAGCTACGCTGTATGTCGTGAACCTCCTGATTCCCAGCAGCTTCTTGCTTTCTTTGGATCTCTTCAGCTTCCTGCTGCCTCCTCAAAGCGTGGACCGTGCTTCCTTCAAAATGACCCTGATTTTGGGCTACACAGTCTTCCTGCTGCTAATGAACGACTTGCTGCCTGTCACAGGAAACAACTTACCGCTCATAAGTATGTTCTCAATCCTTCTTATTCACTTATTTTGCATCTGCTAAAAAGTGGTCCCAGATGGTCACCAGCATAAGTTGATGGTCTCCAGAATCGGATGCTGGTGTTACCTTTACAGCAATAATGTCTTGAGAAAACCAAAGTTTGCAGTCAAAGTTTGTCTGGTTAGCATGGCACAGTTAGGGCTGGTATATGTCAAAAGTCAGGGGTGTCCAATTCTGCTCCTGGAGGGCCAGTATTCTGCAGAGTTAAGCCCCAACCAGCTCCAACACACTTGCCTAGACGTTTCTAGTGAGTCTGAAGACCTTGATTTCTTTGGTTCAGGTGTGTTTAATTTGGGTTGGAGCAAGTGTGCCGCACACATCCCGAAATGTGAAGCCAAAGCATTTCGATCGCCATCTGGTGGCTGGCTGCAGTATAGGTCATAAACCCCGCCCTCTCTATGTAAATGAATGTCACATGAGCGAAACGAAAAAATCTAAATACATTTCAAATAAATTTTTCCCAAAGATGGTTTCCATCTTTTTAGGTAGTTCTTATTATGCTGATGTATGTTCAACTGTTTGTTTTTCTAATAAGTTTCCTTTTAATTAGTTATTTAATGCTATAAAAATGGGGTGTGGTGTTATGATTGTGAGCCTGCGATTGGGTCTGCAGGAGTTTGGGCGAGACTTCGATACCGCAGCTCCACCTCACGATCACTACTGCGCAGACTCAGGCTCCAAATGAATCACTAATACACAGACTGCTGGCTTCACTTTTCTATAGTGGAAGAAAGTGGAGATCATCATCCTTCTTTTTTACAGTCTATGGTTTGGAGCTAAACTCTGCTGGACAGTGGCCCTTCAGGAACAGGTCTGGACACCCCTGTCATAACTTAACCCACTGGGAGCATGTTTCTTCATTGACAGCCATCCTTGAGATGAATTTAAATGGTAACAGCTAGCTTTCTCAAGATATTACAGACCTCCCTGAGCTGACCAGTTGTATCATGAAGATCAACCTGGTTAATCAGCTTAAGTCCAATGTACCCAATCCTGTTCCTGGAGATCTACCTTCCAACTGAACCATCTTATTAAGATTTTCAGAAGCACTTGATGATGATAGACAGGTGTGTTCGATTAGGGTCGGAACTGAAGTCTGCAGATAGTTTGATCTCCATGAACAGGATTGGGCACCCCTGGCTTGAGTTTTTCTGCTCAAGCTTCTGGCATAAACTAACCTGGGCCGCGTTTCCCAAAAGCATTGTAGGCCATCAATGGTCTCTACAGTGCTTTTGGAAAAAACGAAGCCCAGGACTCAAACCTGATCTTTTCAGGAGGGTAGGTGATCGTTCTTCACCTCCAATCTTATCTTTCTCTCTCGATGTAGATGTGTTTTTCTCTCTCTGCTTGGCCTTGATGGTAGCAAGTCTCCTTGAGACTATCCTCATCACCAATGTCCTGTGTGGTTCCCGTGACTTTCCTCCCTTACCCAAGTGGCTCAGGATTCTAGTCCTGAAATATCTTGCTCGACTCGCTTGTATGAAGAAATCTTGTGATAAACACTTTGAAGGTAAGACTCTTTTTGGCAGCCAAGATACCTTCCAGGATGGTTTCGCAATAGAGTTATTGGTGCTTTCCTGATATCGGAATTCATATCATTGATGTAAATGATGTTTTCCAGCGGTGATCTTGTTTCTTGCCTACAGCAAACAGATCTGAGAGCACTTTCTACAAAAACAGCATGACTGATAATGCCATGACTGATATTCCAAAGAAAGAACTAGTTAGTGCAAGTCCACTGAGAGTCTGGGAACAATGTCTTGATGAAATGAAGAAGATGAGTAAAGATTTATTGGCCATCCGCCACCAAGTTGAAGAGCACTTCAATAATGACAACAGAACAGATGAATGGATCATGTTTGGTCAGGTCATTGACCGCGTGCTCTTTATAATGTATACTCTCTTTATCATTGTGAGTTTAAGCACGATTATGGTTCTGTGGCTGCACTCGTACGGTCTAGACAAAAGGTCATAATATATTATTGCCTGCTCTGTAAACTGAAGACATCAAAATCTAATGATGTCAATGGGGCCATGATTTATGTATGATGTAATGCAAGTGATCTTCAACAAAATACTCTAGCTTTATACTCCTTTATAGGGGCTTTAATGGGGTAGTTCACAAAAAATGTAATTTCTGTCATAATTTTCTCATCCACAAGTTGTTTCAAACACAAAAGAAGATATTTTGAAGAATGTTGGTGATCAAATAGTTGACAGTAGCCACTGATTTTATGGCAGCAAAAACAAAGTACATCATGACACAATTTCCCTTTCCTATCCCTTTAAGTGTCCCAATACTTAAATATACATAGACATTCAAGCTCTAGAAAGTTGTATAGATAAGTATTCAAAAATGTAGCAAATGTGTAGACTGAATCTGACATTCTGTTTTATCTGTATCACCAAAACATGTTTTTTTTTTTTAGCTTTGGTATCTTGAATAGCAATGACTTTTGTCACTGTCATTATCAAATATTCTATTATTAGATCAAATTAAATATTATCTAAATATCACAAACTTTGCTTCTGGTTTTGGTGTTTGTTTGTTTTTTTAAGGATTTATTGAGTTAAGTTATTGTGGTTAAATGTTAAATATATGTATTGAAATAAACAGTTTAATACATTTCTAAATTAATAATTATAGTTGATGATTGATAGTTATTAATTTGATGTGTGACTGTAAAAGAAGCCACAAGAAAATGCTTTAAAAAATGCAGTATGTTACGTACCATACAATCAAGGCCAGTCTGGAAATATAGAACTAGCCATGGTATATAAAAACAACTGGAAATATTTTCAAGAGGATTTAATGTTAAAATAGATTTTATAACGTCTTGAAGAGCCATAATAGCTCAAGTGTGAATCCGGTGTTCTTTCCTCTAATTAAATGTGTGGCACTGAACATGTTTTTTCATCTAATGGAAAAACAAGCTAGATCACTAATGAGTTCAACCAAACGGATACAAAGCTATTAAGATAAGATAGGTCAGTGGTTACCGAAGGTGTTAAACGACATGTAACTGCACATGATAGTGTCAGAAAAGTCATCAGATTTCACCTGTGGAAGTAAACGGTGAGCAGTTTTAAACAAAAGGATATCTCATCCACACCGAGCATTATGGGACATCTTTGGCGTTTTCTTTTGACATTTTTCATTCAACTTACAGGTAATGAATTAAGCTTATATGTAGATGACAGACTTAATGTTTCGGTCAGTTATAATTTTGTCGTTGTTAAAAAAAACTATGCAATATCTTCAGTGATTTGGAATTACCCTTTATAACAAATCAATTGTCTTTTTGTAAGCAGGTGTTTTTTGGTTGTTTTGTTGTTGTTGTTGTGCTATGCATTCCAAACTTTGATATAACATTCACATATTTATATGCGTCATAGTTGTTTGGTCAAATCAAATTATAATGTGATGTATTTTACTTTGTTAGGCTTTTGTCAAGTAATTACAGCTTCTGCAATTGTAACGTGATTTCAAATTTTGCTGCAAAATTTCTAAAATGTTTAAACTGATCTCACCCCATGTTGCAGGATCGGCTTTAGAGTAAAGTGTATTGTTTCTGTAATACATATGGCATACATTCAGTTATGCTTCATGTACATTTATAAGATTTGACAATGTGCACTAGAAAGAGAATACTTTTAATTCAGTTAAATATGCTAGAAATATCCATTAGGGATGATCAAACAATATACATTTAAAAATGTTGGAATACTTTTTGTGTTTATATTGAACACTTAGCCTAAATATTTGTATAATTTTTATCAAAGACACCATAGACGAGTAACTTTTTGTGTGAAATTTTTCTTTTTTTTTTCTTTTTTAAATTGTGTTTTAATACTTTTTGGGGTGACTATATACAAAAATACTGTGTAACGCAGCATTTGTTTGCTGACTGCAAATACATAATGCTAATACATGCTAATAAATGGACATCAAAGAAGCCGCTAAGCTAGTTTCCCTGGTTTATGGTCATGTTAAGTGTCGTGTCTGGCAAATATGCTTCGCTATGAAGAAGGACAAAGTGGACCCACGTATGACTCTCTACAGGACGTCATTGACAAGAAGTCCTTCAGACCTTCTGTCAACCTCAGCAGCCCCACCATAACCAACATCACCTTCACTCTCTACGCTATCTTGGGAGTGGTGAGTCAGTGCAGGACCAGCTGTATGTCTCTGGTTGTGTAAACTGTACTTGTGTCTAAACATTTGATGCTTGTTCTCTTTTGCAGAATGAAAAAGCACAAATTCTTACCACATTCCTCTGGCTCAGGCTGGTAGGTTTGGTGCATTAACACTAAAAGATGTTTGAATAATCACCTGAATATGTCGCTATCCTGTTCTTCAATCGTGTTTCGTTATAGTACTGGTCCCATGAGTTCCTCATTTGGGATCCAGAAGCCTGTGATGGCATTACGAAGATATCTCTTCCTGTCAAAGGTCTCTGGACTCCTGACATTATCGTTTATGAGTTGTGAGTGCCCTCTACTGGGGAGGTTTGGGACATTTTTATTGCTCTGCAGAATTAATGCACTTCATGTTGTTACTAACAACAAAGGGCATATCTTTTCTTTCTCTTTGTATTTTTATATCAATATAGTACAAAATCATTCTATTTAAATAAAGTGATAAACGAGTTAGGTCAAAAGTAATCTATAAGTAATCAGAAAGTAGTCCAAAAGTAACCCTAAAATGCATAATGTAAAGGATTACATTACTGACTTCAATTTTCATCATGTAATTTGAAATCAGTAACAGACTACAATTTGTAAGTAATCTACCGAGCACTGTGCGCAATAGATTTCAGCAGATGATTTTGTTAAGACGAAGGCATTAGCTAACACGACATTAAAACGTTAAAAACCTATAATATTGAGTTATTACATATAAAAACACGAACCAACACATTCTCACTAGTGAAGTGTTATTCCATTTCCTCAGGAATTTAAAGGGGTCATATGATGTTGCTAAAAAGAACATTATTTTGTGCATTAAAAAGCGAGGTGTGCTGTGATTGGCCAGCTATCCAGTGCGTTGTGATTGGCCGAATACCTCAAGCGTGTGACGCCCTTACCATATTGTGATGCTGTGTCCCGGCCGGAGCGATGAGACTAAAACATTAAAACCCATTATAAACGAGGCATTCGTTTCATCCAGTGGGGACATAGAAAGACCAAACAAAGTAGTTTCGCTTTCACAACGAAACACACAGCGTCTTCACAACATGACGGCAGCCTAGAGTGAGCAGAGGCGGCGGGCTTGAGAATGGAGCGGCCGGCGGATTCGACGAAGGACCGGCCGGAGGGCTAGCGGCACGACATGGCGGCGGCGGCAACAACAATACTACAGCGAGATTAAAAGTTACGCCTTCTTTCTTTGCGTGAACATTTGGGTGGCGTTATGCAAATCTTCCCACATCGTGACGTAGACATGTGGGGGTGTGTTAGAACGAGGCGTTTTAGGTAGGCGTGGCTGACTCTTAACTTTTATAAAGAATATCTCTTTGGATTTGAGACTTTAGTCTTTGCAACTTTACAGATCTTCTTTATGCACCAAGAGCTTGTAACACTCCAAAGAGAAATAAAAAATTGAAATCGCATCATATGACCCCTTTAAATCTCAGCGTTTTTTACAACCAGAGGCTAACTCGTGGATTTTCACTGTGAGTGACGACACACTGAACATTCCAAGATGGCGGATGCGTCAATGTGTCTGGAGTGGTCGAATTCATCAGGATAATCTTCACAAATGAACACAACTTTTATTAATTTTGAAGCCTAAATACAATCAGCAGAACTAAAAAGCTAAATGTAGAGTATAAACGAACTATAGCACTGTCACATGACTTCAACATTACCACCTTTAAGCTTCTGTCAAGTCTTTCAGTCTTTATTTAAAAACATTTTCTCCGAAAGTTTGTGTTAGAAAAGTTTAAATAGTGTGATCATAAACACAAGGCTGTGAAAGCGACTACTGAGTAGATGTGTGATGAAGATCTGTAGTTCGATTTAGCCACTTAGAAACTTAACCACTTATTTAGTCACTTAG
The DNA here is from genome assembly GCF_001515605.1 of Sinocyclocheilus anshuiensis. Lineage (NCBI taxonomy): Eukaryota > Metazoa > Chordata > Actinopteri > Cypriniformes > Cyprinidae > Sinocyclocheilus > Sinocyclocheilus anshuiensis. Next base: position 349,300 of record NW_015557276.1, on the reverse strand, counting down.
AAATTGCCTTTTTCAAAATAACAAGGGGGTTTTACTGATGTATTTTATGTGGTAGAATAAACTGTGAATATATCTTGAGCTTGTGTTTAACCACAGACCTTATTTTAGTCATTTAAACAAAAACCCCTTCAAAAACCCATTGACTTTGGAGGTGCTAGATTCTTGTTTCCGGGTTTTGGTTTATAAAAATATTTCATCCCTGCAGCACTCTGTAAAGCTATTGTTATAAATTGTATATCTATATAGTAAACAGGCTTTAGCTGAAAAGGGCGGTACTTTCATGTCTCGTGTCACTGTGGACTTTCATACAAACAAAACTGTAGCAATAATGACTTCAGAAGATTTAAAGCATTAAATATAAGCTATGTAATACTGTTGGAGCTTTCGTCTTGCTTAGGCCAATTCTGTAAATTGTAATTGACTATTTTTGTCTTAGAGGAGCTTTAAAATAATGTGGGCGACAAGTATTTTATAAAAAAAAATTATAAATGTAACAATTTCAACTCTCTCCCTCTCTTTAGTGTGGATGACGATGTATCTCAGGCCTGTCCTTACGTGTATGTGAACCACACAGGCCACATCCGCTATGACAGGATGTTGAGGCTGGTTAGCGCTTGTAACCTACAAATCTTCAGTTTCCCTTTCGACATACAGAACTGCTCTTTCACCTTCGGCTCCTACATGCATACCAGTAACGTCTCCTCTTTCATTGCTCTCCTCATTTCCTGCCACCTCAGCACATATTTGTCATGAACGCATTTTCCCTTTATGTGTTTCTGACTTTTTTGTGAAGACCCACTTAATCTGTCTTGTTAGTTTCTGTGGACTTTCACATGCAGTAATGTAAAGTCAACATATGGCAGTAAGAGAATGTCAGTTTTTCACACTAGATGACTTTTGAAATAAAGCTGTTTTGCCCTAGGAATGAAAAAAAAAAAAAACACTAAGATAAAATATTTGTATTCCAAGTGTATTAAGTGTAATTCTAACACCTGTAATACATGTAACCCCTTCAGTAAAGGACGTCCGTGTCAGTCCTGTCCTGTCCTCTAAGGAGATGACAGTAAACTCGAAGCGTTATCTGCAGGCCAGTGGAGAGTGGGAGCTGGTGGATATCTTGGGCGACACTAACATTTTGAAGTTTGGAATAGATGAATGGGACATCATCACTTTCTGGGTAAGAAAGAGACAAAAGCATAATAGGCATATAATAGGCTATGTTTAGAAATGCATACTAAAATGCTACGCTGTTCCCTATCGAACGGTCTCTCCCGTTACGTTATATGCTTATGGGATAAACTCCTGCTTACTGATACTGAAGCCTGATTTGATCACATTCGTTTAGCTGCATGAACAAATGGCGCTTCAGCCCGCCAAAAGGGGTGGCACGACTGCCATATAAGTCGGCTCTGAGCACCATTCATCAGAATTTTCTCCTTCAGCGCGAAGACCATCTCCTCGCTGGACTCTGGTGCAAGAAGCTTGAAGCCTGCTACTCGCTGTGGACCAGCCTCGGCAGCGGGAAGGCGCTCCTCTTCAGCGCCTTCTCCTCTGCGGCTATCCGGCTATCACAAAAAGCTAATTTTCTAAGAGCAAATTTCTTCGCCGTTGTTGCAAATGGCATGACGCTTCAGACGGGCACAGAGAGTGTACCGCTTGCCTGGGCCACACCCCCGCTGAGGCTGCTGTCACTGAGAGAGACTCCTCTCATTGCGAGAGCTTGAGTCTCGCCCTGCTTCACCTTATTCTTGCTCTCCCATTTCTCCCCTCCCAGCTGCCTCGGAGGAAGAAACAGTGGAGTCACGGGGCTGAGCAACCGGGCTCGAGTGATTTCATGCCGGCACAGGTCCCGCGTGCTTCACTCTCCCCGCAGCACTTTCATCCGGTGTCTTTTGCACGTGAGGATCAGCGCCCCTCATCTGCAATGAGCGGTTTGATCTTTTTAGGTGGATCAGAGGAGAATGACTCCGTATTACTGACAGCTTCAGATTCAGAGGATTGCGCGTGCTCCGGAGAGGATCCTGGCACCCTTCTCCCTAGTGAGTTATCACGGGCTGGTGTGGATAGCGAACTGATTCACATCCTCACCAAGGCTGTGGAGAATCTCAGCTTAGCCGGCTCCAGAAGAGCCTGCCCACAGCACTTAGACGAATGATGCTCGCTGGGCCGTCGTCGATGAATCTCCCGCCAGAGACCAGTGCCATTTTTCCGGAAGTTCACGATGAACTTACAAAGGTGTGGCGCGCCCGCAACTCTGTGTGCGTCCACTCTTCTAATTCTGCCGCCCTCACATCTGTTAAGGGGCTGAAGAAAATGAACCACGACTGCACCACAAAAAAATGAATGAAATCATAATTAACAGAACGGTGACGACTCTCTCTTGCATCACCGTTTATCCACCGTTATCTAAGGAGCTGCGCACAGCAACCAACCTGGCTCTGCGTGCTATTAAGGCTATTGTGCAGGTAATCAGCGGAGCCATGGTCAGCATGGTGGTACTTGAGCGCCACCTTTGGCTCAATTTTAAGAAGATCAAGGACGCAGACCAAATCACCTTCCTCGACTTCCCTGTCTCCCCTACGGGGTTATTCGGCCCTGCCGTGGACGGATTTGTAAAGCGCTTCACTGCAGCACAGAAGTCGCTGCAGGTCATGCGCAACTTCCTGCCTATGCGCTCCAGCTCGCCGGCTTGTTCAGGTCGCCAGAAGGCTCTGTCTTCCCAGCAGCCTGCAAAGCCTTCTCTGTCTCCAGCTCAGCCTCGGCTAAAATCAAAGCCTGACAGCGCCCTCAGATGGCTAAACACTCATTCTCGTTTTCCAGTTCCCCATCTAGCTCCGGGCAACGGAAGCGCTGTTCACCTAGGCCTGTCCTTGCCACTCAGCACATGCCCGAGCAAACTACCGCTGTAATAGCGGACTTATTTATTTAAAAGAGCAGTACTGCGAATGTCAGGTCCCCGCCCCGTGTGGCGACCTGTCACTCGACGGACTCAGACCACTTGCCACCTGGCTCTAGGCTTGGAAAGCCATCCCGGACGTGTCAAATTGGGTTCTGCAGACCATAGAACGAGGTTCCAGTTCGCTCGCAGACCACCTCGCTTCAGAAGTATTGTTCAAACTTCAGTACAGGACAACGATTCTTACGTTCTCCAGTCTGAAGTACAAAGTCTGCTTGCAAAGGGAGCCGTGGAGATGCAGTTTTTTTTTCTTAGAACTGCAATTTAGCCCTCATAATTCTGACGTTTTATCCAGCAATTTTGTCTTTTTTTTCTCTGAATTCAGTTTTTATTTATTTCTGCCACGGGATAAAAAATAAAAAAAGGTAATTGCATCTTTTTATCCTACAATAAATCACTCTTTTTCAGAATTGCGAGAAAAAAAAAACAGAATTCTGAGATAATTATTAATTTGTGGCGACATTGTACAAATTCATTTCATTAAAGTCTGGCCACAATTTAACCAAATTAAAAAGAGGGAACAAATTAATTCTTATGAGTAAAGTCTTAGAAACTAATTCTTTATTTATTGACCATGAATCACAACATATTTTTACTTCCAAATGTCATGAGCGGAGCTCGGTAAATGACGATATTAAATGGACATAAATGGTGATATTCCAAAATAAACATTTTTTTTTTTAAAACATACAGCACTTTAAGCTAAATGTATGTCAGTCCAAGTCTTACCTTTTCCATCCTGCAGGTGCTGATAAAGCGACGGCCGATACTGTATGTTGTGAACCTGATCATCCCCAGCTCCTTCCTCCTGATCATCGACATCCTGTCGTTCTACTTGCCGCCGCACAGTGTGGATCGATCCTCTTTCAAAATGACCCTCATTCTGGGATATACAGTCTTTCTTCTCATTATGAATGACCTGCTTCCCAGCACTGCTAATGGGACACCTTTAATAGGTCAGTTAGCCACAACACGCCTGTATGAAACAATACGTGAATGTCAAACAACAAACATTGGTCATAACAATGACATAATAGGTTACTTTACTATTACTCCAGTGTTTTCCAACCCTGTTCCTGAAGGCACACCAACACATTTCAAACTCTTCCTCATTTAAGAGTTCCTATTATACTTTTTCACTTTTTCAACTTTAGTTAGTCTGTAACGTTGCTGTTAACCAATCACAGCACATTTCATATTTCAGAAGGCGGGCCTTCATTTGATACAGGAACTATTCGAGCCATTCATGCCAGACTGGGGAGAGAGGTGTTGTAATAATGTAAAATATGTGAAAAATAATGTGTTTTTCGAACAACCTAGTATGAGAGCCTGTTCTAGTACACCCCCAAAACAAAATCAAGACTTTGTAAAAGAGCATAATAGGACCCCTTTAAGCACACCTGATTCAATTTATCAGCTCATTGGTAGAGTATCCAAGACCTATACATTCCAGAGAGCTTGGAAAGAGCATTAACCAAAAAGATTCACAAACTTACTTATGTGGCATTATATGAATTATGTGAACACTCATTTAAGTATCATATCTCTAAAATTTGGTTTCACCTTCTTAGGTATTTATTTCTCAGTGTGTCTGGCACTCATGACCATAAGTCTACTGGAGACGGTCCTCATTACCTGCGTTCTCCACCACAATTCAATGAAATACAGGGAGGTGCCACACTGGGTTCAGGTGCTGGTGATGCACTTCATTGCTCGACTTATTTGCTACAATTTCCCTGAAGACCCTTTAGCCAAGATAGAAGGGAAACAAGAAACCAATCCATGGGTCATCCAGCCCTCAGAATCAACGTCCAGTCAACACACATCCACTAATGGTGAGACAAGAATAGAAACTGATGCTAACTTTCAAATCAAATGTGTCCAAACCTGTTCCTGGAGGGCCACTGTCCTTCAGAGTTTAGCTCTAACCCTTATTAAACACCTGAAGTAGCTAATCAATGTCTTCAGATTCACTAAAACTTCCAGACAAGTGTGTTGGGCCTGGTTGAAGCTAAACTCAGCAGGACTTTGGTTCTCCAGGAGCAGGATTGGACACCCCTTGTTTTAGATGCTAAATGCTTGCTTTTTTTTTGTCCCCTAGCATCTGGAACCATGACACTGGATGTGCCTGAACTCACAGATCAGTCAGGATCTTAGAGAGATTAACACTTATTTGTCCATTCTACGAAAGGAAGACCATCTACAGAACCAGTGGTGCCATGTGGGCTACATTCTGGACTTCCTTCTCTTCCGCATTTACCTGTTGATAATCACCGGATACGCGCTTGTAATCATATGCATGTGGTGCATTTGGATGAACCAGTAGAAAAAGTACAGGGCTAACAGAAAATATATTATAAAATATATAAAGTCTGTATCTCAGAATATTTATATACAGACTTTTGGTTGTTTTCCCATGTTCACTAGAGCAGAAATGTAGTGAGTAGAGATTGACAAATATTGATTTCTTTACATTTTTCCATGATCAGATATTGGTTTTGTAGTGTTAAATCGACCAATAAATGGTTCAGTTATGCACATCGGTTATCATCATATAAACATGCAAATAATCGGTATCGGTTTTAATAGGGTGACCATATGTCCTCTTTTCCTGTCCTGGTCAAGACTTCTAAATTGCCATAAAATATCCTGGTTTTGGCTGGTTATTGACGTTCTCTCATACATTATATGTTTCTACAAGTATGAAAACAATAGGAAAACAAAGCCAAAACCTTGAGATTTTAGGCAATTTACAAACCCCGGCCAGTAGAGATGCACGGATCAGCTCAAACGCCACCCGAATCTGCTGTTTTGAACAAATTGTCCACCCACCCCTATATTTTCCGCCCTGACCCGCACCCAATTGTCACATTAATTTTTTTCTAATTCTTAGTTTTGCATGATAATATGATGGATCGATGGTTAATTTTTAACAGCAGATTCAGTTATGTTAGAGCTGATCTTCACACATCTGTGGCACATTATGGCTCCGACACGACCACCGGAGCTGATCGCAGCCACTCTAGTCAATGCTCGTGTTAATATCTGCCGCGCCACGGCACGTTTCAGAAGCGTTTCTCAGTGCTGCTTCGCTAAAGATAGGTGGCTAGTCTATTTTTGACGAACACCGCATCCAAGCCGACACAATTAAATAATTGAGGATGTATTTTAAACGACTAAAAAACAGCTACAAATCTTTTATCCTTGTCGTTCATAACTAGACATTAAGAGTATTATCGTTGTCTGTAGGCTACAGCACAACAAAGTACTGTAGGACATAGAAATAAACACAACAATAAACACAATTAAACTGGACAAAACAACTAGGACTGACAAGCTGCGCTAAACCACGATCATATTTTGCGCATGTTTTGCGCAGCTTGTCAGTGAACAACGGCTCTGTGTAGTAAACGCTGCTCCATGTGAAAGCACGCACGTTATGGAGATTTACCGCTGATTACAGATCCGGCTTTACTGGCAAGATGCGCATTAAATATCGCATGCGATTTATCATGCAGCCCTAAAAACAACCATTTAGCCAACTAACCCAAGAACCCCAACAATCAAGAAAAACATGGAAAATCAAGAAAAACAACATCAGACAGGCAAATCTCATGATCTCATGAATCCACTTGCTTTGCTCCTGGTGTGAGTTGGCACCGTGTGGAGGACGGAACAAAACCTTGTTGAAGCCGTAAGGGAGTAACGGTAACAATACGCTGATCGCAGGCTGCTTTTAATTGAACATTTATTTATAAAACAAAAGTTCTTCATTGGCCAGATTAGCCTACACTTTCTTAATAGCATAAACATAGGCTTTACTCCCTTCAAACTTTAACTGGAATGTCACTGTTTCTGTCACTGCAACTTCCCGAACAGGCGAACACGCGCACACACAAAAATGAAATATGTTGAGCCTGTCTGTCTGCCTTATGAAAAAGATGCATTTTAAAACGCGTTCATATTTTAGAGAATGTAGTTAATATTTTCATCATTAATGATCCATCTCATCCACCCACAATTAATCTGAATTAACTTTTTTATAACCTGACCCACGGATTACCTGCAGTGCCCACGGATATAACTGCGATCCACGCATCACTACCGGCCAGGTCATGACCGGGAAAAAGAGGACCTATGGTGACCTTATTATAACCGATACCAATTATTTGCATGTTTATGTGCCGATAACCGATATGCAGAACTGAACCATTTATTGGTGGATGTGACATTACAAAACCGATATCTGATTTATGGGGAAATGCCCAAATATCGGTAAACATATCGGTAAAACCGATTATCGGCCGATCTCTAATGTAGAGACCAAAAGATCTAACACAACAATACAATTATGACTAAAAAAACAATAAGACAGTCTAAATATCTTTAATTCAGTTACATATATTTACATAACAATAAGAAATTATATATGTACATTTTCTCAAATAGTGCATCAAAAGCCCCTGAATAAAAAAGGCAATTCAGTCATTTTACAACAATAAGCTCAAGTGGACACATCGTCAGCAGGATCAAATTAAAAGTTATAAACTTAATATTATATCTCATAAGCAACCATACAAAATCAAGTTTGTTCATTCATTCATTCAATCTCATATACTTAAGGTCAGTGCATTCAAGTCATTTAATGCTTGTGGCAGAGTAGCACAGTCGTTATTGCTTCATATATACTCACAGCAGCAAACAAATGGGCTCTTGAATATATTTTCATTTAGATACTACCCAAACTAACTTAGGTCCTGTATGTATGTAATACAATTTGCCATTATAATAAACTCTTTTAATACAGTAACACTTTGGTACAACTGTCTTTTTCCATTGAATGAGAATGGGCCACTGTTCAAGATTTTGGACTGAATGCGAGATGTTGAAATGACGTTCTGGCTCAAACATTAATACAATTCTTGTTTGAACAAACTTATCAAACTAGTGCAAATTAAAGAGCCAACAAGACATTATTTGTCTAACAAGGAACAGAAAAATATACAAAGTGCCATTTTTTGCTAGGTGCAAAATGTTAAAGCAAAAAGGCCTTTAAATTTACAAATAAAGACCAACATTGGGCCTCATTTGTGAAACATGAGCAAAACAAAATTCAAAGCAACTTCAGCAAGAATGGTTTTACAAATGAGAAGAACACATTTCTGGTTAAAATGTTCGCAAAACCAAAACAATTTATGCATAAATTACGTGTGCATAAATTACGTGAATTACGTCTAAATTACGTGCAAAGCCAAAACGGTTTTACGAACAAGCAAATTTAATTTCTGTACAAAATAGTTGCATTCAGTTCAATACGACAATTTACGATTCTATCGTTAACGGACACTTACATAAAAAATTTGTTTTACTTGAAATTTGTATTTTTCTTAAATGAGGTCCATTGTTGCATTGAATTTTATTTATTTATTTACAAATTATTAACAAATTTATTTGACTCGCATTTCACGAATAAGGCCTTTTGTTTTAGTAGCTTTGATCATTAACACAGTAAGCTGGAACCTGCCACTTCTAGAAACCTCTCGGGAAACAAAGGTTGTGCAAAACCCACTGGAGTTCAGCTGCCCAGTTCAGTTCTCTCATCGATACAAACGAAGAGCCATTAAAGAGGCACACAACAGGTTATACCAGGGCTGTCCAAACTCGGTCCTGCAGAGTTTAGCTCCAACTTGCCTCAACACACCTGACTGGAAGTTTCTATGCCTAGTAAGAGCTTGATTAGCTGGTTCAGGTGTGTTTAATTAGGGTTGGAGCTAAACTCTGCAGGACACCGGCCCTCCAGGACCGAGTTTGGACAGTCCTGCGTTATACGCTTAAATATAACCAACAAAAAGCAGACAGACAAAAACAAGATACATAAATCCCTATACATAAAAGCTTACGACACAGGACCCGACAGCCTGTTGATTAAAACAAATTGGATTTTTAAGGATGGAGGCAACCAACAAGCAAAAACATGGCAAATAGTAAAAAAACAATATAATTTTGTATTTGAAGGCGGCAGTCCTTAAAAGCAGAAATGTCTTCTTTGCACATAAAACTCTTTAGCATTAATAATCCATTATGCTGCAGTCAGCAGGACTTTCAGAGCAGCTTATTTGGGACGGGAATCAAGAAACGTTTGGCTGAATATCAGTCACTACATTCACTGTTGTGCTGTGCTCTGGTTAAATCTTACTGGCATTGTGTGTTAGGTCCCGCTGGCCTCGTCTGCCTCTCTGTCCTCCTGCTCCTCCATGTTCTTGCGAGCCATCCGCTTTCTCCTCTCGGCAAGTCTCAGACAGCGAGGACACGCCTTCCCTCCCTTAAAGCAGGTCTTATGATAGCATGCATGACAATCTGCACAACAAAAAACAGACCAACCATTACAACCAACCACCACAACATGGAAAAAAAGACACATGAGGGCCTTTTGCACCACTTTAGTTCCAGAACTAAATGTACAGTACTAAAGTACTGGGACGATTTTGCACGAACTATTTCCCAGTACTATTTAAAGGGTTGCATTCGCACCGACAGTGTGTACTAGGAAGTGACGTAAGCCGGTCGACAGCGACGTCATTTGTGCGCGGCGTTCAACAGAAACAAAGAAGAACAACATTAACAACAGGAGGATGGAGGACGCTGTGATCGGAGCTGTGTGTTTGTTGTGTCTCGCGGGTTTCACAATAATGGACATGGAAAGTCGACGTATACGTAAAGCGATTGAAAGAACGGAAA
>NW_015557276.1:335942-339560 GCF_001515605.1 Sinocyclocheilus anshuiensis | reverse complement strand
GAGGGCGTTTTCATACGCGTTTGGCCAATCAATGTCTACTTACGTCACGATTAGTACCAGTTGTGCTGGTTAGACCCTGCTCCGGAGTAGGAGCTAATTTGGTTCTTGAAAAAGGCAGTCCGGTACTAAGGTGCGAAAACGCCAAAAAGTGGGTAGTTCCACAATTAGTTCTGGTACTATGAAAAGGTTCCCGCGGTGCAAAAGGCCCTATGGACTCGGAGTACTTGGACTCTGATAACGGAGTGTACAGACATTGTACATTGTGGTCTAGTTTAATAAATTTATAAACAAATGCATAAATAAATGCATATAAACAAATGCATTAATGTATAAAAAGTTATACATTTAGTTATGTATTGATTTATTAATACATTTATGCATTTAATTTTACTGCATACAAAATGCATAAATAGATTAATTATTGTATAAAAATGAATAAATGTATACATAAATAAATATATAAATAAATGCAGAAATAAATAATTGTATGAATAAATGCAGGCCTACAAATAGAAATAAATGCATAAATGTATGAATAAATGCAAAATGTGTACATAAATAAATGCATAAATGTATAAATAAATCCATGAATAAATAATTGTATAAATAAAGGCATAAATAAATCCAATACATAAATACATATATAAATAAATAATTGTATGAATAAATGCATGCCTAAAAATATAAATAAATGCATAAATGTATGAATGTATGAATAAATGCAAAATGTGTACATAAATGCATAAATGTATAAATAAAACCATGAATAAATAATTGTATAAATAAAGGCATAAATAAATCCAATACATAAATACATATATAAATAAATAATTGTATGAATAAATGCATGCCTAAAAATATAAATAAATGCATAAATGTATGAATGTATGAATAAATGCAAAATGTGTACATAAATGCATAAATGTATAAATAAAACCATGAATAAATAATTGTATAAATAAAGGCATAAATAAATCCAATACATAAATAAATATAAAAATAAATGCAAAAATGTGTACAGAAATAAATTTATAAATAAATAATTGTATGAATAAAGGCATAAATAAATCCATAAATGCATAAATAAATGTATAAATTAATAAATACATAATTGTATAAATACTTGCATACATGTGTATATAAATAAATGCATTAATAAATGCAAAAATAAACAGATGTATAAATACATAAATACATGCAGAAATAAACCATAAATACAAAAATGTGAATAAAAATAAATGCATAAATGTATAAATAAATCCATGAATAAATAATTGTATAAAGGCATAAATGAATCCAATGCATACAAAAAAATGTATAAATAAATGCAAAAATGTGTACATGCATAAATGTATAATTAAATAATTGTATAAAAAAAGACATAAATAAATACATAAATGCATAAAGAAATGTATAAATCCATAAATATATAACTGTATATATATATTAAATACTAGCATAAATGTGTACATAAATAAATGCATTAATAAATGCAAAATAAACAGATGTATAAATGCAGAAATTAATGTGGAAATAAACTATAAATAAATGAATAAATACAAAAATGTATAAATAAATTCAGGAATAAATAAATGCAGAAATAAACGCATAAATGCAGAAGTGTATAAATAAATGCATAAAAAATGCAAACATGCTTAAATAAATAAATGCATGAATTAATCAACCAATCAATCAGAGGCTCACCTTCACAGCGCAGGCACTTGCTGAGCTCGTAGGGGAAGATAATGTCTTTGTCATTTCCACAGAACTCACAAATGAAGCCTTTGGCCTGGCAGAGCTGTGGGAGAACAACAAGAGAAGAAGAACGAATAAACCTGATCATCTGAAACTGATCATTTGCAAATCTAGATGAAATATTAATTCCCCATTTTAGACACTTAAAGAAGTGCCATGTTATGTAACTCCTATCAAATCCTATAAATGGTTCCTCACCACGCAGTCCGTGACGTGGCTGGAGCCGAGGCGGAGCAGATCACGCAGCTTTGGCGCCAGACTGCCGCTGCGGACAGCCGTGAGGTCGTTGAGAGAGAACAGGTGAAAGTCTTCGGTCAGATGTCCAGGAAGAGTGTCAAACTGATCCAGCACCCTGTCAACAGAACGGAGACTTGTGACGCAATGCTCTTCAGTGCCGTCTCGAAGAAAAAGTGCAGGAAAAACACTTACTCTTTAGCCAAACGGCACGTTTTTAAGAGATTCTTCATGTGGTTCAACTGTTCCCTCAATGCCTTTAACAGAAAGAGTAAATTCATTCTTAATGAAACAATACGAATCACAAATAAAATGTGCCTAAACAAATGTTAATTATATTATATTATATTATATTATATTATATTATATTAGGGCAGGGCGATATAGCAAAAAAGTTTGTCAACGATATAATGTTTCATATCGTTCGGTATCGGTAATTATTGAAATTTTTTATAACCTTTTTTAAAACAAAGAGCAATAGAAAAAATATTTAAATTTAACCCCTGTATTTTTAAATTAACCCAATTTATTGAGACAAACAACAAATATTTTTTTGTTTTAACAGTCAAACACACAATAAAAATTAAACAAATATCTAATTTCTAATGTTTTATATGCAGATTAAATAGGTTTTAAGGAAACTTTTGTCGTGTCTCGCGAGGCCACAGGAGGGCGCAATGAGCACCTCCACAAATTCGCAACGTGTTTTCTAAAAGTTTAAACTGTTTTAACTTTTCATGGCTACATCTCTTGTGTGAGACGCGAGTGCAGCAGTCATATTTGTCAGTCTAAAAAAATGCGCTGAATGCGCTCAGAGCACGTGCGCTATATCGAACATTTTTTATATCGTTATCGAAGAAGGTGTACCGTCGATAAATATCGATACCGTTTTATCGCCCATGCCTATATTATATTATATTATAAAATTTGAGGTAACCCCAAGTCACCAAGTATTCTTTCAAAATGTATTTGCTCAAAAATACAGAAAAAAATACAGTAAATACAGTAATATTGTAAAATATTATTACAATTCTAAAACTTTTTTTTCTGTACATTTTAAAATAGAATTTATTCCAGTCATGGCTAAGCTGAATTTTCAGCAGCTTAAATGTTTCTTTGATGAATATAAAGTTTAAAAGAACAGCATTTATTTGAAGCAGAAATATTTTGTAACATTATAAATGTCTTTACGGTCACTTTTGATCAATTTAATGCATCTTCACTGCATAAAAGCATTAATTTTTTAAAATTTAATTAAAAATCTTTCTGACCCCAAACTTCTGAACAGTAGTGTGTAGTAGTGTAATTTATATAAATTACATTTTATTACATATTTTATAATATATTATATTAGTATTTTATTTTTACACTATTACAGCAAAGCCATACATAGACATTTTTAATTTTGAACAATATACTTTCCAAAAGTCAAAACTAACTAAATTAATGTGCTCTTCATGCTGAGCAAAAAAGTTACTTTTACTGGTTTACTTGCTAAATAAACAAATATTATATATACTTTTATAATATTAATATATCACACTCTCACAAAAAAACTATATATACAGAGAGAGAGATATAAAATTTAAAATATATAAATAATAATAAAATGAAACTATTTGTTATATA
>NW_015557276.1:327703-335927 GCF_001515605.1 Sinocyclocheilus anshuiensis | reverse complement strand
TAATATAATTTTTAGATATTTATGTACTTATATTCCATGTTATATATTATTGTACTATTTTACGTACGCGCACTGTTTCCAGGGCTTTGACCTTCTTGTAAAGGCCGCTGTTGATGTCGTTTAGGTTGAAAAGAGGATCTCCTGCAATCTTAGCCAGCAAGTCCCTGGAAAAGTTGCTGATGTAGCTTTTACTGAAGTCCCACTTCCTGAGGATCTTTCCTGGCACTACAGCCTGCGTGTTCTCATGACAGCACTGGCAAAAGTACCGCCCCAGATACTCACAGTACCTCAGCCTCTTGATGTAGTCTATAACAAAGAGAAATCACCAGCATAAACCCACACTTTCAAGTAAATCAAGTTGTATTTGTACTACGCATATGTGTTTTCTACCTGGATCAATGCGAATGCCGCAGCCAGCGCAGCGGTAGTTCTGTTTCGCCACCACCACTTTCCTCCTGATAGGATCAATGGAGACATACAATATATAAGTTACAGAATCATGTAATGAAAGAAATTAAGCTGAATACTTATGGTGATGGTCTTACTTTGGAGGAGAGTGAATGCTGAAGATGATCTGTGGTCTAGGAGGAGCCCACTCCAAATTTCCTCGCACTCGGATGCGTAATTTGTAAATGTCCGCGTGTTCGCCATCGTCAGGTGAAATTGGAAGAGAATCTGGTATTGGAAGGAGCTTAAAAAACATACTAAAATCAGCAGAAATTCAGACATTTTCACTTAGAATCCAAATCCAAAGACAGTACAGGTTTTTTTTTTTTCATGCACTTGTACATTTTTAGTTTTTATGGCTGTTTTGCTTCCTTGTCTACTTTCAGACTAGTGGATAGAAAACATCAAAAATAAACATTTAAGTGTTTATTTTATTACACTTGATCTATTTGCATCTGTAAATTTGAATTACAATACATACTTTTAAAGTCTTCGCACCACTTCGCATACACCAAATTTTACGGTTTTATTCCCATCTATATTCTGAAGCTTTTTACAGAGAGGTTTGTTCATATATAATTTACCTGGTGAAAATGTATTTTTTTCTGTCTGTTGACAGTATTTTCTGATTTATGGAAGCATAAAAAGAGAAATCCAAGTTCCAAAACCGTTAACTCTAATATGTCATCAAAATTAAACAAAAATTTTGAACCCGGCTTTATCTAGTGTTCAGATTTTTGTTCTGGAAAGCTATGCAAATTAGTACATATTTAATTAGTAACGAAACATTTCAGTACAACCCCAAGGAGGCTCTGTGCCTGCTCAAAATTCAGTGTACTGTAAAATGTCAAATTTACACTGCAAGTTGGCATAGAAGCACTTCTGAAGTGGTATTAGGCGTCTTTACACAGACTGTTTAATGCTGCTCAGAGGTGGCATAAATGCATTTACACAGATACAAATACAACTGTAATACGACTGTAGGCTAAGATGGTTCAGATCAGGCTTAATTTAGTCTGGCTTTTATGCAGCATTTCGTCTTTGCACTGAATTTTGAGCAGGCACAGAGCAGCCTTAACTTGGCTGTGTAAAGATGCCTTAAATTAAGCCTGCTTTTAGAACTGGCCATAGTACCACTACTGCTGCTACGGTGGTGATAAATGACCTTACTGGTGCCCTGGATAGAAAACAGCACTGCGCTAGGAATGGGCGATATCTTATCGTTTGCGATATACCGGTAAAAATTCTCCCCACGATAAGAATTAGTCTTCCCGCGATAATAACGATAAAGTCTAGTAGTTGACATTTCTGTGTGCGACAGTGTGGAGCGACATCGCGGAAGGCGGACGTGAAATTGAGGAGGAGTAGCCTATATCGCTAAATGAGGAGCACAAGCTCCTTTTACAATCTTTAACTGGTTTGGTTAGGGCTGTACGGTGCACAAAAAATCGGTCTGAATAAATGTATGTGCTACAGTAGCACGTGTGCGATACAGTTTTGCATGTGTATGAGCCTGTTTACAAACCTGTTGTCCAACAAAGATATAATTTATTGACATGCTTTTTCTCCAAATTAACTTAATAACATAGTCGAGTGTTTGAAATACTTCTTTTTGTGACCAGACGTGGTTTCATATTACAGAATAATAGTATTATATACAGTGATAAAGGCCATGTCGATTAACATTGCATTATAAATATACTTTCCTTATAAAAATACCCAAGATTGAAGAACACAGATAAACCCTATATTTTGTGCAACCATATGTTTATTTTCCTCAAGTTTCATCTGTTAAAATGTCTCTATCTCCGTTGTGCATTTTATTCAGCGATAACTGGATACCTTCCTGGAGCGTCCTCAGTAGTATTACTTCTGCTATGGATATGTGGAGTTTCTGTCCCCCCAGCTTCCAGTATGAATTAAACAGTCTTTACATTACGTGTGTACTCATTAATGCTCACAACACCCTATTTTGGGTAAAAATAGGAAAGATAATACTTTTCTCTAAAGAAACAGGATTCCCTGAATTATCGTCATCGATATTGCAATAAATACCAGAAATATCGTGATATATTTTTAAGCCCATATCGCCCATCCCTACACTGCGCAGCCTTATTTGTGGATCAATCCAAAGCGTTTGATTCAGTGGATCATGAATTGCTGCTGAACAAACTCAGCAGTGCTGGTTTTGGACCAGGGACGTTGAAATGGTTTAGAAATTATTTAGCAGACTGGACTCAGTGTGTTCATGTGGAGGATCTCAAATCTGATTTTCTTGATATATTTAAAGGGGTTCCCCAGGGTTCCTTTTTAGGACCTATTTTGTTTTCTATTTATATAAATGATTTGAGTAAGTACATTCAAGCACATAAAAGGACATTCAAGGACATTTGAGTAAGGTACTTTTTGAGGGGCGTCGTGCTCTGGAACCAGCCAGTCGAGCCACATAAAAGGACATTCAAGGACATTTGAGTAAGGTACTTTTTGAGGGGCGTCGTGCTCTGGACCCAGCCAGTCGAGCTCTGAGGCGGCGGGCAGCTGCATGCCCTCAAACTGTCTGAGGAGACCCATCGCCACCGACTCTGCTGAGTTGGACTGTAACATGGATGGAGAGCTGTACAGAGAGACATTACAGCAGATCCCAAATCAGTTCTGGATACCATTCAGAACTCCAAAAAACTGGACGTCATGACCACAAAAAGATCGGCCAAACAAAAAGACAGATTTGAGATGTGCTTACATGGAGTCTGAGCTGAGGAAGGATCTGCTGCTGGACGCACTGCGTTTGATGTCTGCATCTGAGAACCACGAGAAGAAACAATTAATGGTTTCTCCAATGAGATCTACTGTATAAGAAGAGCTATATACCAGTGACAGACCAATACATCAGACATTATTTGGCTTTTTTACATTATTGCTTGCTTGGCTGAGCAACAGTTAGCATCCCTAAAATATTTGGAGAACTCTGAATAATTAAATATTATAAAATATTTTGTGAATATATGAAATATTTATATGTGTAATACAATAAATTGCAGAAATATTACATAAATTAATAATATTAATATAATTAATAATAAAAGTTATAATAATATATAATTATAATATAATTTTAAGTATTTGTTATATATATATATATATATATATATATTTCTGTATATATATGTGTGTTTTTTTTTTAAAAAGCCAAAATGTCGGGTGAAACTAAGCAAAAGGTTGATCGGTTTTATTTCCCAAATGCCCCGTGTCCTAATATTACATAAGTTGATAAAGACAGATAGGTGATTCATGGCACTGACTATGAATTAAAGCATTAAGATAAGAAATATTTAGATTTAATGATTAGTATTACACATAAGTGATTAAGGCACATGATTAAATCCATTCTTATAATAATATTATATAATTTTGAATGCTTTTGAGACACCCATCATAATGCAGGAAGCAGTGTTAAAGGTTGCAGTTTATTAGCACATACAATAAATAAAAGCCAGAAAGCGGCGGCATGCAAACAAGAGGTTTATATGGCACACATATTGACACATGGGATGGACACATGTGAGGGGAACAGGCAAAGCCGAGGAAAAAGCAGGAACAGCCACCAACTACTGCTACAGAGTCTAAAACATCTGACTCCTCTGATCCCACCATCATATCTATCACTGATCAAGCAGCAAAGGCTGTGAGACGATACACACGGCTTCCCTCTTTCTGTCAGTCTCTGGTACCTGAGAAGAGGGACGCGAGTGACAGGGACAGGCCGCTCTGAGACACCGCCAGCAGGGACTGACCATCACTGCCATCTAAGAGACAGAGACCAGACTGTGTGCTCAAACAGACGCCTGTTTCTGGTGTCGTACAATGTATAAAGACAACATGAAATCTAAACAGGCCACATTCACTTTCTTAATAAATGTCCTGGTCACCATCCATCAATGCAGAAACTGAACCTTATTCAAAAATTATATTTAGTTTATATTTTAATTATAATAATATTAAATTATAATATTTACATTTTTTAAATATTTAAAAAATACACAACTAATCAAAACGTTTTAGTAAGATTTTTAAATGTTTTCTTTGATGAATAGAAAGTTCAGAAGAGCTGCATTTATTTGAAACTGAAACCTGTAACATTATAAATATCTTTACTTTAAAAGTATACATTTTTATATTTAAAAAACCCTACTGACCACAAATTTAATAACGGTAGTGTATCTATTACAAATGTTATAAATACATACCTCATGAGCTAAAATAGTGACAGATTTATTAAGTACAATTCATTTCTGTAAAATCTGTGTTGCATTTTATGTTGTAAAAATATGTAAAATATTTTAGGAAAAAACATTTGAAGGTATATGTTGATCTTTATTAATAAGTTACTATATTGTTCATAAAAATAAATATGAACAAATATCTCTATTGTGTTCATTAGCCAAAAAAATACATTTTATAGCAGGTACATAAATATTGAGACTATATTAGACTATAATATTTGCAATTAAAAATGTTTTATTAAAAATAAAAAATAAAAATTATTATGTTTTATTAAAAAAGTTATTGACAAATTTTAGATATATCACCTATAAGAATCAAAATACATTATTTCTAGCCAAATATTTCTTTGAAATATGTAATATCATGAAGGTTTTTTGTTTTTTGTTTTACATTTCATTCTTTCTTCATTATATCAGGACAGTTGCACCACATGACATTTTACAACCAGAACTAATCTTGGCATCATAAAAAAGCCGAATTATCCAAACTTTTAAGGAACTGTTTTTATGTGTTTGAGTGTGTTGGTTATACCAAATGACTTCTTGGTTGCACAATATGACTGTTTTATGTTTTATTAAAATTTAGCAACACATTTTATATATATTACCCATAAGTCCCACAATACATTATTTCTAGCCAAATATTTCAATAATTCTTGGAAATGTCACATTATGAAGGTTAAAAGTGTTGCAAATGTCATTTTCAATACAGTCCTGTGACAACTCCAAGTGTCAATTACAAGCTTTTTAACCATATGAACAAAACTTTATTCACCCAGAACTGGAGTGAATATCTCACCACTTGAACACCGTCTGCACCCACTTTTAAAGGTTTTTGTATATGAACGTGTGTTAAAGTAAACTCTGTTAATTTTGATTTCAAATTGATTTGCGTACTGAAGTCCAATGAATTAAGAATTATAACACCTGCAATGACTATTCTGCTCTTTCCTGCTAAAACACAAACAAATCAAGCAAAACTTGATTCAAAGTTACAAATTAGGAATCAAAAATGAGCATAATCAGTTAGAAATCAGTCATGAGATTGGGATGCCAACACATTTCTCTTCACATGGCATTATGGGTAATGAGGGCAATCGTGAGGATGATTATACGATTACAAGCGGGAATGAGGTCATCGCAATCAGAGATGCACTTCCTGTCTTGAGCTCCTACCTTTGAGCTCGAAATCCTCCACGTCTCTATCAGAGCCAGAGTCAGAGGGGTGAAAGGAATCCTGGGAGCTCCTCCGTGAGCCGCCACTATCCACAGATGGGATTTCTGTGGAAAAAAAGCAAGCGATATACACTGTATACATCCTGTTTACATTTGATTTCTCCTCGATCGCAAACGTCTCATCTTACGATTACTAGAGGAGGCCGGTGGCTTCATCCGCGCGTGGCGTATCTGCAGTCTGCGCAGACGGATTTTCTGTTTGAGCTGCTGGATTTCCGAGTCACTGTCGCCCTCTTCCTCCGCCTCCTCCACCGGCCTGCGCATGTTACACTTCATCAGCTCGATGGCTGCAATCAGAGACTCAGAGATGCTGAAGTGGGCGTTTTCCTGCGGTGATGGGATATGTATGCGAGTTATGAATGACATGTACAAGATATAAGAGAGATGCTGAGCATAGTGAGGAGTTTGCACTTGCCTTCTCCAGATCAGCACAGCTGCCGAAGTCTTGCTCAGAGAGGTAGCTGATCAGACTCTGACCCTCGGATGGTCTGCGGAACAATCCGTCTGGGACGCTGTTGTACTGGCTGCTGTCTGTAAGCGTGAAGGCACGTTTAAGAAGATGATTATTTTAAAAATATGATATAATGAGGTATGTAAGTGTCCATGATGAAGAAAAGGAAATCTTGTTAGAAATGTAGAAACTGTTTTGCAGTGTTTTGGAAAACTTTTATACCAATTTCAATCATTATTTTCACAAAGGTTTTTAAAGAGTTGAATTACTGAAATAAATGAACTTTTCCACGACATTCTAATTTATTGAGATGCACCTGTAAAGTCCCTGTAAAGTCAATATTTAGTATGTGTTCTGAGTTTGTCACACCACAGAAAATGTATTATTAACCACTAAGCCAAATTTGAATGATAAAAAAATCCGCTAAGTACATAAAATAAGTGATCAAAATCTCGAAAAAATGGGCGGTATCCTCTGCTCTCAAACGCTGGGGGCGTGTCCACTGTCTGCGCTGAAACCACGCCCACTCGCGGGAAAGCTGCTGCCTTTGAACTGTTATATACCGCTACAACCTGAATGGATGCTCCTAGCAGCTTAATTGGATTTACAAAGCCATACATATTTGCTCCGGTGCGTCATCGACAGTTATTACAGTGTTAGGGGAGGGGGATTATGATATCAGGACAGTTGTACTACATGACTCCTTATAACCCAAACTAATTTTGCCATCATAAAAAGGTCTAATTATTTGATATTTTTAAGAGACAGTTTTTTTCTGCATATTTCAGCATGTTGTACCACATTACTTTTTTGTTGCACCACATGACTTTGATTAAATGGACAAAGTTTTTAAATTAATAAGCAGTAGAGCAGGGGTTTTTTTATATATAAAAAGTTTGTGCCAAACTACACTTTTTTTTTTTTTTCTTCATTACAATATCAGTACAGTTGTACCACAAGACATTTTACAACCTGAACTAATCTTGCCGTCATAAAAAGGTCAAATTATCTGATATTTGAATATATTTAAATTTTTTTCAGCATGATTCAGCATGTTGGTTGTACCACATGACTTTGATTAGATGGACAAAAGTTTTACTATATTCTTTCTTCATAACATCGGACAGTTGTACCACCCTAAAATTTGTACTTGATGCTCACAAAAAATATTTGAATTTGAAATAAAAAATACATTTATTTATTTATTTTAAATAAATTTGAAATAAAACATGCTCTTCAAAGAAGTGGTGTATTTAGGTCTTCGTATGCATGAATTGCATTTTTTATGTATTTTTTAATAAAATCATAGATAGCGAGCATCATGCCATTGACCCAAAGAAAGATGAAAGATGCATTCACTCACTAGACTCCATATAAAGGGAACTGTTGGCGCTGCTGTCACTGCTCTGGGGTGAGAAAGGACCACAGCTCTTTGAAATTGGTGTAGCCGCGACAGATTCTGGGAAATAAACAAAAACATAATACAAATTATGCACAAACACATAAAAAATTAGGATAAGGAAACTAACAAATGCTTCTTCTAGGGATGTTCATCTCGGTTATTTCTCCTAACCGACGCTCGTTAACCGATTATTAACTGTTAACCGACAAGATTATTTTAAATTAGAATTGAATTAAATTAGAAAGGATAAGTGTCTGTGACCCGTTAAAAATACTAACATTTGTTTTCTGGGGATTCATTTTACATGCGCAAAACGCAGCAAACAACAGAACATAAGGATTCATATCATATCACATCATGCAATGCGCTTCTGCGAGCGGAGAAAAACATAATAAAGCTAGGCTATAT
>NW_015557276.1:310767-327681 GCF_001515605.1 Sinocyclocheilus anshuiensis | reverse complement strand
GGCATTCAAATACATCGCGAATACGGAAACATTTGATTTTGTGTCGAATGAGAGACGCAACGTTGGTTCAGTTTCATTTTAGCCTAAATGAATTCGTTTGGCTTGTCGTTTATATAGCTATAGCTTCTTATATTTTTAATTCTTGTTCTTTTCTAAATACGGTTAATTGAAATGATTTGTTGTGGAGTGAGGGGAACTAAAATAGCCTAGCTATGTTTACAGTGTTTAGTAATAGCCTAATAAAAAGCTACTTATACGCGACATGGTTTTTTCTCTCTAAAAAAATGCACATTTCATTTTATACGTGTAGCGTAGGCTATTTTAACCATGCAGCAAACCTTTTAAAATATTTTGATAAATTACTGAAAAAAATAAATACATGACTTTTTAAACCGTTTAACTGATTGTATTAATCGGTCCAAATTCTTACGGTCGGTTAACGGTTAACCGGTTAAAATGAGCATCCCTAGCTTCTTCCTGATTGCAGGATATGATCCATGATAAACACTGATGAAAATGTAGATCCACACAACATATAGTGGTTGAATGTTTATAACTGATAAAACAATGGCCAAAAAAAAGATAGAAAAAAAAAATTTAAAAGGAAACTAAGAAAATTAAATGTTCAAAACTTTCCAGGCACAACTGTGTAAAATTTCTCTACATAGAAATAAGAACTTAGCGGAATGGAACAGGACAGGAATGTTGTGCAACAGCTTGACAAACGATGCCGAAAGCTGAAGAAAAAAAGAGAAACAAAATAAAAAGCTGCAAAAGTGAATCATGCAAGGGTGACAGAAATGGAGGGGTGGACGAGATGCAGCACCACGGCACTGCAAACCTGCGACGGGGTCCTCGATAATAATGGTGATTTTCCTGTGATTCCCTCCTTTCCATACAGAGAAGAAAAAAAGAAAGAATAGAGTTGAAGCAGAGAAATTATCACCCTGATCCACAGCAAGACCAAAGAGCACAAGAGGTACAACAGCTAGAAGCAAGGTGTTTACATGTTTATTTGCATGTGTGTATGGGAAAGCCATATTTGTGAATTAAAATCTAGCTAGTAAAAGCTAAGCTAGTTAACATTATAGATAATTTAAGAAGTATTCACAACAATTTGACTTTCATAATATGATGTATTTTTAAGTGAAACACGTGACAGAAAAATAAAAAAGTAGAGCAGTACTTGATTTTATCAATCAGAAACTGAATGATTCATGAACAAAGGTGGTTTTATTTTTGTAAAATTGCTAAACATTTTTGTGCTTTTTTTACATTTTGATATAATGTTGCAGTTTTTAAAATATCAAGAAAGTAAATAGGATTGATTTTGATTTTATGTTATAATCAAACGGTAACACTTTATAATAACATTCATTAACCATTAACAAACAATATATTTGTTAACAGATCATTAGTTAATATATATTCAGAAATATGAAATATGAGATAATGTGCTTGTTAATGTTTACTAATGAACTTACTAAACATTACCTAATGATTGAGAGATCATTATTTTAAGTAAATTAAAATGCTTACAAATGTCATTAAACTTTCAGTTCATATGATCATGCTCTACTTGAAAATCTACAAATGATTTTAACAGAAATTATACAATGATTAAAAGCTTGTGTTAATGCACAACACTTTTGCTGCTATTGAGGTGTGATTTTGTTAAGGTCTGGGATGGGTAGGTTTAAAGGTTTTTTAAAGATACTGAGCTCAAGCTCTTTAAAGTCGGGTGGATTCTGATTGGATGTCAATGTTTTTGTCTTTCAATAAAAAATAAATATTGTTCTGAAACTGATTTCAACCATATAATTCCTCTGTGCTGTTATCGATATAGCTGTGGCGTGGATGTCGTTATTCTCACACAATTAGTATGATTATCTTGCGTTATCCTTATAGTTAATGTCCTCGGCGTGAACAGGCTTTTACACTAATAAATGTTTACATTTTTAACCGGAAATGTGAGATTGATTTAATAACACAGTTCAACAAATAAAAACGTACTATTGTGTTATGTGTTGTTAATGTTGTTTCGTTAGTAGTTTCGCTACTTTTCGTTAGTTTTGAACAAGGCTTGTGTTCTAGAGAACTGTTTGTACGCACCATTTTTCTGCTTCTGCATGACGCCGGTGTCGGACAGAGAGCGGATGTGGCCCCTCGAGCCCCGCCTTGTGGTTCTCTGAGCCTCTGAGAAGGAGCAGCGGCGCTGTGGGGGCGGAGTCGAAGGAGTGTGGGCGTCAAATGTACACAAATAAAGGCAAACCTTTTACAATTCCGATTATATTTAGGACTAAAAGGAGTAGTTTCTTCCACTGTTAAAAGGAAAAAATTGCGCCTGTGCCGGCGCCGCATGCGCGCACACAGTTAAGCATTGCTACCTTGACAATGCATCCTGTTCATTATCCTAATAAAATGCAGTCAGTCAAACATATGGAAAAAAACACACTGCTCAGTTTAAATATGTAAAATCTGTTACATATTTAAGTGTTATCACCGCCGTGATGTTATGCAAAACATCTTGTTTTACGTGGATATTGGAACGCGAGTGAAGTAGGCTACATAATAAATAATAATTTGGCATTCAAATACATCGCGAATACGGAAACATTTGATTTTGTGTCGAATGAGAGACGCAACGTTGGTTCAGTTTCATTTTAGCCTAAATGAATTCGTTTGGCTTGTCGTTTATATAGCTATAGCTTCTTATATTTTTAATTCTTGTTCTTTTCTAAATACGGTTAATTGAAATGATTTGTTGTGGAGTGAGGGGAACTAAAATAGCCTAGCTATGTTTACAGTGTTTAGTAATAGCCTAATAAAAAGCTACTTATACGCGACATGGTTTTTTCTCTCTAAAAAAACGCACATTTCATTTTATACGTGTAGCGTAGGCTATTTTAACCATGCAGCAAACCTTTTAAAATATTTTGATAAATTACTGAAAAAAATAAATACATGACTTTTTAAACCGTTTAACTGATTGTATTAATCGGTCCAAATTCTTACGGTCGGTTAACGGTTAACCGGTTAAAATGAGCATCCCTAGCTTCTTCCTGATTGCAGGATCTGATCCATGATAAACACTGATGAAAATGTAGATCCACACAACATATAGTGGTTGAATGTTTATAACTGATAAAACAATGGCCAAAAAAAAGAAGGAAAGATAGAAAAAAAAAATTTAAAAGGAAACTAAGAAAATTAAATGTTCAAAACTTTCCAGGCACAACTGTGTAAAATTTCTCTACATAGAAATAAGAACTTAGCGGAATGGAACAGGACAGGAATGTTGTGCAACAGCTTGACAAACGATGCCGAAAGCTGAAGAAAAAAAGAGAAACAAAATAAAAAGCTGCAAAAGTGAATCATGCAAGGGTGACAGAAATGGAGGGGTGGACGAGATGCAGCACCACGGCACTGCAAACCTGCGACGGGGTCCTCGATAATAATGGTGATTTTCCTGTGATTCCCTCCTTTCCATACAGAGAAGACAAAGAGAAAGAATAGAGCTGAAGCAGAGAAAATATCACCCTGATCCACAGCAAGACCAAAGAGCACAAGAGGTACAACAGCTAGAAGCAAGGTGTTTACATGTTTATTTGCATGTGTGTATGGGAAAGCCATATTTGTGAATTAAAATCTAGCTAGTAAAAGCTAAGCTAGTTAACATTATAGATAATTTAAGAAGTATTCACAACAATTTGACTTTCATAATATGATGTATTTTTAAGTGAAACACGTGACAGAAAAATAAAAAAGTAGAGCAGTACTTGATTTTATCAATCAGAAACTGAATGATTCATGAACAAAGGTGGTTTTATTTTTGTAAAATTGCTAAACATTTTTGTGCTTTTTTTACATTTTGATATAATGTTGCAGTTTTTAAAATATCAAGAAAGTAAATAGGATTGATTTTGATTTTATGTTATAATCAAACGGTAACACTTTATAATAACATTCATTAACCATTAACAAACAATATATTTGTTAACAGATCATTAGTTAATATATATTCAGAAATATGAAATATGAGATAATGTGCTTGTTAATGTTTACTAATGAACTTACTAAACATTACCTAATGATTGAGAGATCATTATTTTAAGTAAATTAAAATGCTTACAAATGTCATTAAACTTTCAGTTCATATGATCATGCTCTACTTGAAAATCTACAAATGATTTTAACAGAAATTATACAATGATTAAAAGCTTGTGTTAATGCACAACACTTTTGCTGCTATTGAGGTGTGATTTTGTTAAGGTCTGGGATGGGTAGGTTTAAAGGTTTTTTAAAGATACTGAGCTCAAGCTCTTTAAAGTCGGGTGGATTCTGATTGGATGTCAATGTTTTTGTCTTTCAATAAAAAATAAATATTGTTCTGAAACTGATTTCAACCATATAATTCCTCTGTGCTGTTATCGATATAGCTGTGGCGTGGATGTCGTTATTCTCACACAATTAGTATGATTATCTTGCGTTATCCTTATAGTTAATGTCCTCGGCGTGAACAGGCTTTTACACTAATAAATGTTTACATTTTTAACCGGAAATGTGAGATTGATTTAATAACACAGTTCAACAAATAAAAACGTACTATTGTGTTATGTGTTGTTAATGTTGTTTCGTTAGTAGTTTCGCTACTTTTCGTTAGTTTTGAACAAGGCTTGTGTTCTAGAGAACTGTTTGTACGCACCATTTTTCTGCTTCTGCATGACGCCGGTGTCGGACAGAGAGCGGATGTGGCCCCTCGAGCCCCGCCTTGTGGTTCTCTGAGCCTCTGAGAAGGAGCAGCGGCGCTGTGGGGGCGGAGTCGAAGGAGTGTGGGCGTCACCCTGAGTCCCCATGTGTTCACTGCTCTGAGTGGAGCTGGACGAGTCTCGCCGTTTGTGCTTCCCCAGATTACCGATAGCCAGGTACTCCGGGCCGTCATCCAGATCCGCTTCCACACAATCCCGGATCTCGGGCGGAGCGGGTGAGGCGGGCTCAGTGAAGGAGATCTGGGGGACTCCTGTGTCCCGGTTGCCTCTATGGAGCCATGGAGCTCCCCGAGTACTGCTGGACGGAGCGTCATCTTAAAGACAAACAAAGAGATGCACTGTGATACTGAGGAATGGTCACATTTCTACACTGCAGGCATTGCTCACTGCCCACCTTCCATCCCCAGTTTTCTCACCAAATAACGCACTGTTTTCTGTCCGAGACATTTTGTGTGTAAACAAGGCAAGCATTTAGTGTGGTAATGGAGCCACAGAGCGGCCTGTTGTTCTCTGAAACCTGCTGACCTGAGCTGCTCTTGGAGAGTGGGGTGTTGGGAAGCTCTGTAAGGCAGCTCTGGGACGTGGTGAGCCGCCGGGACTGCAAATTGTCCGCAGGCCTCCAACTTCCTGTGGCCCCGGGCAGCAAACACAAACTCTGACTCTTCAGCAAACCAAACGGAGACTCTTTCACATGAGAAAGCTTGAAAAACACAAGAGACAGAAGGAGTTTACATATCCGCATGTAGAAATGCACGGCTACATTGAAATAAGATGTAGTTATAATATCTACCAGCAGAGGCTAAAAGGGCTTTGCTAACGAGCCAAAACATGACCTTTTGAAAAACTGAATGTTATGTAACTAATTAGTTAACCAGCTAGACACATGTTGACAGTTTAACTTAAATTGAAGATGGGTGTATTAATGGTATCTACCAACAGAGGCTAAAAGGGCAATGCTAAATAGCCAAACAATGACCCTTTGAAAAACTGGATGTTATTTAACTAGCTAACTAGCTATTAATGTGTTGACATTTTAACTAACTTATATTGAAAATGGTGTAGTTATGTTATCTACCAACAGGGAGCTTAACAAGTTATGTTAACCAAACTAGATGTTATGTAGTTAGTTAGCTAGCTAACTAGCTAGACACATGTTGACAGTTTAACTTAAATTGAATTAAGATGGTGTAGTAATGATATATTCTGGCAGGGGCTAAATAATCTATGCTAACCAGCCAAACAATAACCTTTTGAAAAACTGCATGTAGCTAGTTAACTAGCTAGCTAGGTATAGTGTGTTTATGGTAACTACCAACAGGGGCTAAACAAGCTATGCTAACCAGTCAACCAAGACTTTTTGAAAACTGGATTTTAGCTAGTTAGTTAGCTAGCTAACTAGCTAGCTATAAACATGTTGACAGTTTAACTGTTAGATTGAAGTAAGATGGTGTAGTTATGGTGTCTTCCAGCAGGGGCTAAAAGGACGACGCCAACCAGTCAAATCATGACCTCTCGGAAAATTGGATGCTATTTAGTTAGCTATCTAACTAGCTATAAACATGTCGACAGTTTAACTAAGTTAAATAAGTAAGCTGGTGTAGTTAGGGTCTACCAAAAGCTAAAAGGGCTATGCTAACCAAACCATTACCCCTTAAAAACGGATATTAGTTAGCTAGTTACTTACTATTAAGATTTTGGCAGTTTAACTATGCTGAATTGAAGTTAGATGGCGCAGTTATGATATCTACCAGCAGAGGCTAAAAGCAAAAGCTTCTTTCTCAAAACTACTGTTTATTTTTTATTGGATACATTGATCTCATGTCAATGGTCTCATCTGATAGGAAAGAGGTTTATTGGAAAGATCAATGAAAGCCCTGTGAAGAGAGGAATTTGTGACAGACGTTCAGTAAGATAACAGGCAGGTGAATGAGATCATGGACAAACACAAACGCTGACCGTCATTATCCTACAAATACACATTTAATAGGTCAGGTCTGTGAAGGGAACTGTTTTCTGGTCTAAAGATTTCTGAGGGCCTCATTTTATTAAACCCTTGTCAGCTCACTACAAAGGCTTTCTATGGACTTTGGCCTCCATAAACCCAAACAAATTAATTCCTAATAATTGGAGGACATTCAAAACCTCTTTTAGTTTGCCCAAGCAGATTAATTTTACAATGCAGGGCCACTGCTGCACGAGTCAGGTGTGGCAATGCTTGGAGTGTATGCACAAAAACCAGACTACACACTGCAGCCCAACAAAATCACCTAATCTCAGAATTATAAATGAAAAGTCTTTTAAATTAAGTATAACATAATATCACTGAAGTATCAGTTAGCAAGCAAACAGCACTAACTGGTCACATGCCCTTTTAATGCAAGCCAATCTAGGGATTTGCAATATTAATCGTCCGTGTTAATAACGTAACTGTTGTTTTAACAATATGCAAGCTGACATTATCGAGTATGTCACTCACTTTACAAAAAACAAACAAAAACACATTGTGAGGGTCCAAAAGCATTGACTGCATGATGAAGCCTATTAGAACGCAGTCAGAATGTCCCTATAATTAAAGTAATGAAAGAAAAAACATCCCTGTATGGGTTTTTGTTTTTTATTTTTGTAAGATATGATATAGTTTAAGTAATATCACAGCAGCATCAGTGCCAATTTCCTAAACATTAGCACGTGAGCGCAATTGAAAATGTGATATTAACTTTACGCAACAGTTCAAGAAACAAGAAGTTAACATTTCAGACAGAAAATTGTCTGGGGTTTTTTTTTCTATTTGGCCAAATAAAACAGTTCCAAACAAAGCCGGAGCTGAACATTTGTGCGTCTCAGAGCAACACTGAAGCGTTTCGTTCCTGAATGAATCTGTTTTTGAACAAATCATTTTAGTCAGTGATTCAATGATCCATTCATAAATCACTTGCTTCGTTTCTAAACGAATCAGCTGTTTTGAACAAATCATTTGAATGAACGATTCAATTAATCACTCATTAAATCAGGGACTTGCCGCCACCTACTGGCAGTTTTAGTGTCATATTTATTTATCCATGACTGGACTAAACCAACCAAGGTAACCAGCTAAATCTTGGTAATGCGATTTTCAGTCATGCAAGAAATCTGTGCTTTTCAATGTTACGTTTAAATAATATTTCAAAGCAAGAACAAAATTTGCCAGTGATGGTATTAATATTGTGCTTCCATAGCTAAAATCCAGTGTTATTTTAGAATTATTTATATACTTTTTTTATAGTTCTGATTAATATTTTAAATTAGTTTAAATTTTTTTTATTTTTAGTTTTCATTTTAATTTGCTTATTTTTTATTTTTAATATTATGTGCTGCTGTTATTTTTGTTAGTTTTTTACTTTCATTTTTAGCTTTATTTCAGTTAGTAATTTTAGTACTTAAGTATTATAACTTCATTACAACTTTAGTATTTCTTTAAACTATTGAACTACTTCTTTAAGCCTGGGTCTCAGACATGAGTTTCCAACACTGTGTGGATCAATGCGTTCAATAAAGACCAGGAAAAACATATATCTTCTTTGTTAAGCTTAATCACATCCTCTAGAATCATACTGAAGAAAACCCCTCACTAATATGAATCAACTAAAGACTTCTTCTACTAGGAGGTCCAGGTTTATATATATATATATATATAAAAAATAAGCAAAATATATATTATATATATAAACCTGTACTTTTTTTTTTTAAATAATATAATATTAATTCACTTTCATGACTATGCGTCTTTATACACTTTAAGTCAAATTAAGTTTTACATTAAAGTACATTTTAAGTCATTGTTTTCATAAACATGTTTTAAAGTACACTTATTTTGATGCGTCGACTAACATACTTGTTTTTGAACAAATCATTTTAGTCAGTGATTCAATGATCCATTCATAAATCACTTGCTTCGTTTCTAAACGAATCAGCTGTTTTGAACAAATCATTTGAATGAACGATTCAATTAATCACTCATTAAATCAGGGACTTGCCGCCACCTACTGGCAGTTTTAGTGTCATATTTATTTATCCATGACTGGACTAAACCAACCAAGGTAACCAGCTAAATCTTGGTAATGCGATTTTCAGTCATGCAAGAAATCTGTGCTTTTCAATGTTACGTTTAAATAATATTTCAAAGCAAGAACAAAATTTGCCAGTGATGGTATTAATATTGTGCTTCCATAGCTAAAATCCAGTGTTATTTTAGAATTATTTATATACTTTTTTTATAGTTCTGATTAATATTTTAAATTAGTTTAAATTTTTTTTATTTTTAGTTTTCATTTTAATTTGCTTATTTTTTATTTTTAATATTATGTGCTGCTGTTATTTTTGTTAGTTTTTTACTTTCATTTTTAGCTTTATTTCAGTTAGTAATTTTAGTACTTAAGTATTATAACTTCATTACAACTTTAGTATTTCTTTAAACTATTGAACTACTTCTTTAAGCCTGGGTCTCAGACATGAGTTTCCAACACTGTGTGGATCAATGCGTTCAATAAAGACCAGGAAAAACATATATCTTCTTTGTTAAGCTTAATCACATCCTCTAGAATCATACTGAAGAAAACCCCTCACTAATATGAATCAACTAAAGACTTCTTCTACTAGGAGGTCCAGTTTCTCACCCTGCCGGTGTCTATGAGAGCCAGCAGCCGAGGGTTATTCTGCTCTACGGCCTCCAGACACTGGAACATGGCAGACACGTGTGGTTCGCTCAACAGGAAGGCCCCGTCTACAGAAGAGGACGGCCAACACTGTTATCACACACACACCACCAGGAACAACGTATACGTAAGCAAAGGTGCCAAAGGTTTGGAGGATGCTGAGTTACCACTGTAATATTTCTGTGTGTTTGTCTTATGCTGCAGCAGTGGTTTGAGCTGGGCAGATAAGATGTGACCTTGGAGGCTGTGTAAAAGCCAACGCTCGGCTTTATAACCCTCGCCGAAGCACTGAACGCCACTGCTCAACACCGGCTCCAGCTGACTGAACTGCAAAGAGAGAGAAAACAAAGTCAAAAATCTCACTGACGAGGTCAAAACAAGCTTCACGTGGGAAATATTCACTGGACTGACAAATACCTGTTCTACATGACGGGCGAGATGAGGACAGAGATACCGCACACACCACACGAAACGCCAGTAGTCTTTTTGTTTATAGTAGGTCTGCAAAACAAATTAACCAAATTAGATCTTGTACCAAAGTGTAATGATTCATACATTAAAAATGTGTTTGGTCACTTCTGTGCATGCAACCCAAAACAGTTATGAAGACATTAAAATAATCTTTAAAAAGCATTCAATCAAAGGGCAATAAATAATAAATAAATAATAAACAAAAAAAAACTAAAAATCTGAAACATTAAAATTATAAATCATATTATTTTTAGTAAATTTTACAATTAAAGTAAAATGATGGAGAAGCTCATCTAATTGAGCTGTAAAAAAAACTGTCAGAAGTAAAAATTAAACCAAAAAAAACTAAAAATTTTATTTTAATGTATTTCATTGGTAAAAATACATTAAAAACTATTTAAAAATTATTAATTAAAAACTGTTATCCAATCATAGCAGTGGGCGTTTACTTCCAAGTCTTCAATAGCTATGTTTCCATTAGGGATGCGCCGATCCGATATTCATATCGGGTATCGGCTCCGATAGTGCCATTTTTCTCGGATCGGGTATCGGTCAGAGAGGGCCGATCCAAATCCGAGAATTTTTTTTTTTCCGATTGTGCGAATTATTCTGTGTTACTTCTGAAGCCATACGATAGCTTAATGTGAGCTACATATGAATATTTAAGTCCTTACATTAAACTTCAGACAAACTCTTTTCTCCGCTGTGGCTGTCAGTCATTCGTTCAGCCTTTAAACCCTGGTCGCGTTCGGTTACAGCAGTCAGCTCGGTAAAGCTCTCTCCAAGATCATTCTGTGTTCCCATTATACTTGATTTGTAAATACATGTCTATGATTTTGCAAAAAGGACTTTATCTTCTTGCCGGAGTTTAATGTTGTTTTGTTACTTGCTACCGGGTGTCTGTGAGAACAAAACACGGGCGTAGAAAAGACTATACATAGTTTTTAACATGCACAGTAACTGAAATTTAAAACTGTTAAAAGAAAGGCTCAATAACTGTTGCACAGATATAATACACTACGCATCAATTTCTCTTCCCTTTGTGCTTTGCAGTTTTTAACACGAAGCGCTTACAATGTGCACATCCGGTGTGCAGAATGATGCGCTTGAAGCAACACGTACAGCGTCAGGCTGTGATGTCATCATTCTGCACATCGAATGCGCACATCGTAAGCGCTTCGTGCTCATAGACTGTATAAAAACAGTTCGTGCTGCACTGTGTTTGTTTTGTCCTATCGTATCTATCATATGTTGTTGCCTTATTAAAAAATATGCTATACATTTAAAAGAAATGTATTTTAATTTTATAGTGTATACTTATATATAAATACATTCATGAATGTTTTTAATGAATGGATTTTATAATAATACAAATAGTAATGTGTAACATTTTACCATATTTAGGATACATTTTTGTCATGGATTATAAATATACATAGGCCTATATTTTTTCAGATTTATTGTTTGTTTTATTTTTCTTTATAATGAAGTAGTCTGTATCTAGTAGATTGTGAAAGAATGATTATCAGTTCCACACACAAAGATATTTAAATTCTATATCGAACCCTAGGTATCGGAATCGGTATCGGAGGCGAAAAAGGCGGATCGGAGCATCCCTAGTTTCCATCACCCTATTTTAAAGCGCATTTTGAAGTATCGCATCAGAAACGAGTGAAAACGGCAAATTTCGAATAAAAATCCCTTAATTCGCAAAAAAAACGAATTTACGCTCGCTTGAGGTGGTTTTTGACTTGTGTGAAAAAGGGTTGCTGCGAATAATGGGAGATGGAAATGCATTTTGCAAATAATTCCTCCAAGCGCATCAAAAAAGTCATGTGACTTTGCGCTATGGGACGGCAAAACCTGACCTAAATTGGTTGCGGACCGATCTCATTCACAGCATCTGAAATGTTGTTATGGTCATTCGGAAATGCACGAGCAAAGTCGGTCATCAAAGTATTTCTGTATAACCGTCTCCCAGAATTGCGTTCCCAAACAGCAGCATCCACCTCCGAAAGCAATGACCGCATTCATTGTTTCGTCTGCTCGCTCTGAGGCGCAAGTAATTTATTATATATGAAAATTATTATATTCTCTTACTTTTCTTAGTGATTTATAGTGCCAGTTTATCAGGAAGTGGCAATTTTGTGCTCTTTGACTTGCAGTTTGTCTGAAGTTTAATGTAAGGACTTAAATATTCATATGTAGCACACATTAAGCTATCGTATGGCTTCGGAAGTAACACAGAATAATTCGCACAATCGGGGGAAAAGAATAAAAAAAAATCTCGGATTTGGATCAGCCCTCTCTGACCGATACCCGATCCGAGAAAAATGGCACTATCGGAGCCGATACCCGATATGAATATCGGATCGGCGCATCCCTAGCGTGCAGCCCTATTTTGCGCATAAGTTAAATTCGCAACTTTGGACGGAAACCCGGCTAATGCGGCTCGCCCATAAAAACCGAGCGTTTCTCAAGCCGGCCTCAAAACCAGGGTAGAAAATAGCCTATTACTTATTGATTTTGATGTTTTTGAATGTAAAATCACACAAACGTCATAAGTGGACCTCAGACAACAGTATAAAACAATAAAAAAAGCCAGTTGGTGATGCCTTTAAAGTTTTGGGATTAATCTATAAACTAATACAATACTTTCTTTGTTGGAAAGGCCACCGAGGCCATTTCTCATCTCCAATTAGATATAGAAAGTAAAACAAAGAAGTAACACAACTTTAAAACACTCTTCCTCGTCTGATTAGCCACTGAGCCTATTTGTGTCTAATAGTTCCTGGTAACTCAGGCTGTTGTTTTGGATATATTCCCGCCGGTACCACAGGATATTCTAGGTGCTTTCATGAAAACGCCGAGAGACTCTTATCTTGTTCCTCCACACCTGCTCGTGTTTCAGGCCGTGGCCCAGGATGTTGTTCATGTCCTTGTGCAGGCGCTGAAGACCCCCATAGCGGGACCACACGTTAGGGTTGTTGGTGAACAGCAGCCCTTCAACAGTCGTCTTCAGATTAGACAGAAGCTTCCACTGTTCCCATCTGAAAGAAAACATATGTCAGTTGCTCTTACAATATATTTAGAATACATAGTGTGCCACTTTGGGTAAAAAGTGTACTGAATGTGAACTTGTAGTGTACTTCAAATCTAGAGTATTAAAACACACACAAATATACAGTGTGTGTGTGTGTGTGTGTGTGTGTGTATATATATATATATATATAAAAAGTACAGGTTTATATATATATATATATAAAAAGTACAGGTTTATATATATATATATATATAAAAAATAAGCAAAATATATATTATATATATAAACCTGTACTTTTTTTTTTTAAATAATATAATATTAATTCACTTTCATGACTATGCGTCTTTATACACTTTAAGTCAAATTAAGTTTTACATTAAAGTACATTTTAAGTCATTGTTTTCATAAACATGTTTTAAAGTACACTTATTTTGATGCGTCGACTAACATACTAAAGCACATGTAAAGTACTTGATTATAATTTTAACTGTAGTCTGTTATTCAATATTACCCAAAAAGTTTATACATTTTAAATCAACTAAATAGTAACTTCATCGCTACAAATTAGAGCTGCACGATTATGACAAAAATCACAATTGTCGATTATTCCCTTGAAATTGTAACTGCAATTATTAATTACGATTATCACAATTTACAATGAATGATGTTTATATCATTGTTTGATGCAACTGCATGCCTTATTTTTATATGAAAATAAACAAGCTGAAAACACTCTAACTGAAAACCTTTGTGCTTTTCTATAGTATTAAGCCTCAAATGTCAAATATACATCGGATTGGTTTCTTCTTTAAATTATAAAAAAAGTAAAAATATGAATGGTATTATAATGTTATACTAAAACTAAACTTAAAACAATGGAAAAACCCTTAAGATAACATGTAGAAAGAAAAAAATTGAAGTTAGCGACATAATCTGGATTACACATATTAGGTTATGTAGTCTGACTACTTTTGACCTAACTCATATATAAAAAAGACTTGAATGGGATTATTGTGTATCATGCTATCAAAATCATGAAATGCATTAAACGTTGCATTACATGAGGGTTTCCCAAATTGAGGATTGTGCAAAAACAATAAGGTGTTGATGAAAAGCTAACATAAAAATGTCAAATCAAACTGACAAATAATGTAAAAAAAAAAAATTTTAATTAAAATTTGTCAATGTGACCAACACATCAGAGAAGCATGAGCATGCAAATATGTTGTTAAATTATTGAAATCTCAAAGGATTTTAACTAGGGCTGGGCGATATACTGTAGCTAAAAAATATATCAACGATATATGTTTCATATCGTTCAGTATCGATAATTATTGACATTTTTTTTATAACCTTTTTTAAAACAGAGCAATAGAAAAAAAAATTTAAATTGAACCACTGTATTTTTAATTTGCCCACTTTATTAAAACAAATAACAAATATATATATACAACACATATCTATGTCACGATGTGGGAAGATTTGCATAACGCCTCCCAAATGTTCACGCAAAGAAAGAAGGCGTAACTTTTAATCTCGCTGTAGTTTTGTTGTTGCCGGCGTCATGTCGTGAAGACACCGTGTGTTTCGTTGTGAAAGCGAAACTACTTTGTTTGATCTTCCAAAAGAGGACACAACTAGAAATCAGTGGTTAAGTTGTATTTACAACACTGTTCCAGAACAGTTCAACCCAAATATTCAGATGTGTGCAGCGCATTTTATGGAGGACTGTTTCCTGATCCTGGGAGAGTAACGTTAGACTACAATGCCGGCTGGTGTTTATGCATTGCTTAGCCTAATACAAAGAGCCAAATCGCTGATCACACAGATTGCATTTAAAAACATAAGAGACGCAGTGAAATGAAATAAACCTTCACAAATTTGCATCGCGTTTTCTAAACGTTAAAACTGTTTTAACTTTGCAATTAAAATGCAACGTCACTTACATCATCACCGCATCTCGCGCGCCACTGATGACGCTCCCTGACGCACTCCTAACATTCAAATGCAAATGTTTATTTTAAATTCGACTAATATTCATTCTTTATTCACAATCTCCTCATCACAGGCAGGCACAGCACTCATTTCAGCATGTTTGTGTGTGCTGTCTGCGTCACTCATAGCACGTGCCTATATCATGCGCTATATCGAACATTTTTTCTATCGATATCGAAGAAGATGTACCGTCGATAAATATCAATACCGTTTTATCGCCCAGGCCTAATTTTAACTAGATATTTTAGGTCAAAGGGGTTTGGCTCACCAAAAAAAGTTTACATGAAGAAACATTAACAAACATGAAAACATTGCATTACAAGTCTTCTAGGTTTGAAATACTTTTGTCCGGGCTTTCACTATTAATAATTAGTGACGGTCACTGCCTGGATATGATGAAGACATTGCATTCGACAGCTATGCATCGAACTTGTGTATTTATTAGTCTCATATATATTAGAAAAATGTAAAAGAAAAAGAAAAACTGGGGTATGAATAATTTTCTGCCACTGTGTGAATAGGATGCAATCTTATAGTCCATAAAAATAGCTGTAATCTGATTATGAACATTTTAAAACATAATATAATCTGATTACAAGTACTTAGTTTAGTGTAATCTGATTATGTAATCCAGATTACTACCGAACAATACTTAAATCGGGCATTACATTCCATTGAGCTCAAAACATGACATGAAGTTTACATTTAAATATACAGTTTTGAAGTATAATAAATACTAATGCTACTACTAGCATGCTAAAGTGTGCTTCTTTAAATGTGTCAGGCTTCAGAAGATCGCAAAACTTCGCCGTTATGAGTCATAATAACGCGAGTTTCTGTTGTGACGTTTTACGCGAGCAAATTAACGGCTTAATTCATTAATTAAAGCGCGTCCCAAGACTGGTGTGATCTGCTGTAAGTCTGTTGATCTGCGGATGAAAGCTGCTGCTGGAACAGACGACGAGGGAGAAGCTCATGAATATTCATTAAGCCACTGAACGCTTCCGTGAGCGCCGAGTCTCCTATTGGTTGATTCTCCTGCTTACATATTAACATCTAGAGTTCAGCCAATCGGATGATACGCTTTGACGGAAAAGCGTCCCATGACGTAATTAATATTCATTAGCGAAGTCTTTACCATAGTAGCATGTACAAATGCACTAGCCGGCTAGCTCCATATGAAAGCTGCAGTCGATAACCGTCTTAGCAAACAAGATGGTTAGTGTCTACATATCATTTAAATGTTCTTAAATAGATATGTACAAAAGTATGAGGTGCTAAAACTATGTGATAGAGCCGCAATAATCCCCCAAACTAAAGCTGAGGGTCTGGCTGTCAAACTCAGGACTGCTGTGTACGGGCGTGTTTTTCTTTACCTGCGCTCTCCATCTTCCGCCTCCACGGATATCTCCATCTCCAGCCCGCGTAACTGCTCGGCCCCGAGCTCAGGTCCGACTGAAACACAGAAACTCTCCTGACGGTCTGAAGGGGCTTCCACTGGGCGTCCCGCACCATAACAAGACAGACGAGCGTGAAGGCAGAGATAACGCGCGCTCTGACCGGAAGCAAGTTCCGCAAATAGCGGAAGCAGGTTATTTTCTAAAATAAAAGTGAAACGCAGGATCTTATCATATCAAAGCATAAGCACTATAGCCTATTGGTCATTCCTACATTACAGTGCAGTACGTATTAATGCCCCAATAATATATGTTTTGATAAATTAGATGAAATATTAAGTAATTTATAAAGACTGAAAATCACCAACTACTGTACCGCGGTTATTTTATATATTTCATTTATTTTGCATTTATTTCATTTATTTTAATTATTCATTATTTCATGTATTTAAATATTTATGAACAACTTAGTCTTTTTATTTGGTATATTTAATTTATGTTGCATCTTTTTATATTTTATTTATTATATTACTATAATTATAATATAT
>NW_015557276.1:308985-310193 GCF_001515605.1 Sinocyclocheilus anshuiensis | reverse complement strand
TATATATATATATATATATATATATATATATACTTTTAAATTATATTATAATATGTAATTATTAATTAAATGCATAAATTATTATATTACGTTTATTTTAATTATTAATTACATTTAAATTGTATTTAAAACAAAACATTCATGAAAAATTACGTTTTTATTTATTTGGTATATTTCATTTTTTACATTTATTTTTACATTTAATTTATTGTGTTTCATTTATTTTAATTACTAATTAAATTTAAATTGTATTTAAAACGAAATATCTATGAACAGTTTGTTTGTTTTTTTATTTGGTGTATTTCATTTATTTTGGATCTTTGAAACTGCCCCACATTTTTCAAACTGTGTTTTTAAAGTCTGCTGTAATGACAACCGATCTAAACGATGAGAAGACGCTTATAACTCTTCTCAGCTTCATTGGGGACCTTACACGTCGTGGCCACACGGTGGCGCTGATCAACTACAATATTTTATAAATGGCAGTAAACCTGTTCTGTCAGTAACTCCAGGAACAGTCACTGAACTACAGATGATCTCCACGAGCCACTCAGCAGCTTGTTACAGGCACAGGGAAATTAAGACATTTGAAGGCTTTTTGCATTTACAGTTAGAGCCAAGGGCAGCATATTTCCATTTCACTTGTGAAGGTATAATGTATGGTAGCCTATATTTTGCTATGGCAACCAGCCACAACATCATTATAATATATAATATAATATAAGATTAAACACTTGTAATTAAAAGTAAAAAGTAAACGTAATTAAAACTATGTTTCTTTTGTAATTTGGTTTTTAGACCTAATTGACAGAAATGACCAGTAGATGGCAGCAGTGATCCACACGTCCTGCTAAATGCTAGAAAACCCCAAAAGATCGTTTAATTAGATATATATACATATAATAACTTCAGTGAACACGGATCCCCTATTTTGTAAAGCCTTTTTTCCCCACTCAGTTCTTTTGGCATATCAGTGTGAAAACTCCTGATCTAATAGACATACACGTTTTTTTAAATGACAGTAAACAATAACACATTTTTACTAAAAATTACAATTATCTGTTTAATGACTCCTAACCTTTACAAACTGCTTTTATGTAACTCACCGACGGACTTGTTGAACTCCCTGTTGAAAAAAACAGCATATGCTGCTTAGGTATGTTTTGAAGCTGGGATGCTGGTTTAAACTGGTCCTTTGCTGGTTTAAG
>NW_015557276.1:301579-308944 GCF_001515605.1 Sinocyclocheilus anshuiensis | reverse complement strand
ACCAGCAAAGGACCATCTTAAACCAGCATCCCAGCGTCAAAACATACCTAACCAGCATATGCTGGTTTTTTCAACAGGGTTGGCACTGTTTTTGAACTGAATGAATCAACACTGAACTGATTTGAGCTGAATAATGGCTCGGTTATATTCTGTAGAGCTGCTTTACAGCCGAGTCGAGTTCAGTTCGCTTCATAACTGATGAACTTTGCAACATTCACACTGTTGTTGAGCCTTATTGAACCTTAGGGATATTAACCATGGTTTTATTGTAGTAAAAGTGTAGTGACCGTGTTTTTTTTGGCGCATTGATTACCATTTGTTTTACTATAAATACCATGGTTAAACTATGGTTAGTGTAGCAAGAGCATGGTTAATTTGTGGTTATAACTATAGTATTTTATTTATGGTAAAAAAAATTTTTTCGTAAAGGTAATGACACTATTGTCTTATTAGAGTCTATAGTATGTCCACATTTAAGTAGCCAAGTGTGCTTGTAACTCATCTTTAAAAAGTTAGTAATTCATGTCAGTTAATATATACAGTACTATATGTTTGTTGTGTGAGTTATGCACAATAATATAGCAACACATTTAAAATGCTTTAGTTCTCGATGGAACAGCAATTTATTTCCAACAGAAAACTAAACTTTTTCAAAACAGCACATTACAAGGGTATTTTTAAGATATTCTCAAAGGCTCAGTGATCAAGTACAATGCATCGCATTTTGCTTGTATACTACATTTCCTTCAACAAAAAAAAAGAAGAAAAACAAGCAAACCTAAAAAGCTCAGACTGATGTACAGTGATTGTACGATATTTCTGTTTGGCTCAAACTGGGCAAAAAATAAACCAGATCGCTGCATCTATAGTACAAGAGGCACAAAAGACACTGAAAACAGAGGACATGCCCTATACATAAATGACATCTGTGAACACTTTTGCGGCTTTGATTTCATTACGATGATTATTTGATTATTCTTTGAAAGTAATCAGTGTGAACTACACCTGGAAATATAAATCGGCATTTATTTTGTACATTTTCTGCAATGAAATAAACATTTGTCTGTATATCACGTTTTTTAACACCATGCAAACCATTTTTTACGTTACTGGGTTTTTAACTCCAAAAATCACCCTTCACCATCCACAATCAAACATTGTTCACAGACTGCTTAAATTATGACGAATAAAAAACATGAGGTAAGAAAATAGTCATGATAGATCATGCAGCACAAGCTAATCAGACACAAAAGGTGACGAA
The DNA here is from genome assembly GCF_001515605.1 of Sinocyclocheilus anshuiensis. Classification (NCBI taxonomy): domain Eukaryota; kingdom Metazoa; phylum Chordata; class Actinopteri; order Cypriniformes; family Cyprinidae; genus Sinocyclocheilus; species Sinocyclocheilus anshuiensis. The sequence continues at coordinate 307,683 of NW_015557276.1, read as the reverse complement.
GTAAAAAAAAAAAAAAAGCGCGAGCAAACAAACAAGAAAATGTGCGTTACAAAACAAATACAGCTTTTCTTCTTTGGTTACAAATATGTCGTACAAACTCATTCACAGCTCCTAAAATACAAAATGTATCAGAATTGGAAATCAGAATTTAAGTACTTAGGGAAAGTATAGCAAGTATACTTAATTAAATCCGAAAGGAAAATACTTGATAACTGCTGCTCACCTGTACAACATACTTTAATACTTTACAATCTATACACATGTACATTCAACCCCGAACCAACTCAACTATACAGGACTGTGTATCAGCAATGCTGTTGAATCACTTTTAGTGTTGGAACTGTGCCATGGGGACATTATTGCCTTGATAAACAAGTATCTTACATTTCAGAAACCTAAAGAACAGTTCTTATATATATATATATATATATATATAATAGATCTCTGTTACATTGTTCATTTACATTATGAAAATAGCAGCCCTCTAATAATTATATGCAAACAGTAAAACTAAAGAGGCTCTCCCAAGCTTTCCACGGTGTTTGGCTTCGCCTGAGACTCTGAAAGCGACAGACAAGCTTCCTGCTAAATCTACTGAACTCTTTCGCCTGCGCCTGCCAGCAGCCCATACCCACATAAAGCCAAGTCTGCTTCTCCCAAAATGATTGTCTAATACTGGGAAAGCCAAGCAGCGCGTATAACGAAGCATGGCTCTCCGCAAGTGGCAAACCAAAACCTCCTTTGCAGATTGTCATTTTTTTGTTGTTGTTCACGCTGTGGACACGTTGGGTTGCGGGGGCAAGGCCACGAGTTTGCTTCCTTCCTGTAGGATGGCGTTGACCGCCGTCTGTTGGGGTGAAGTGCTGCCGAGGTTGTTGAGCTGGGTCAGCTGCTCAGTGTTGGCCAGAGATTTTAATACTGCGTTCTCCCTCTCCAGAAGCGAGTTCCTCTCATAGAGCTCCTTGATCTGCTCCTTCAAGACCTCCACTTCCTCGCGCACGGCGTACATTAAATGGCTTTTCACAAGATCCTGAGGAGGAGAGCACAACGGTGGTCAGTCAAAGTTTTTTTATGGCGAGGAAAATTTATAGTGAATTATATCAGACGCATTTTTGCTTAAAACTCTACAATTATATTTGGCTTATCTTACCAGCACGATCTAATAGGGCTGGGTAAAAAATATAGATATCTCGATATTAATCGATTCGCATTTTTACGGAACGATATCGATTCTTAAATCCCAAGAGTCGATTAGTCTAGCCTGTTTTCAGTTAATGGACGGAACGTTGAAGCACACTTCCCATCCAATAAATCTCAATAAGCATTGTGCTTTGGTGCTTTTAATATGAAACAATGTCTCAGATTTCAAATTCTGTCCATTTCAACAGCCACCATTATGTTTATATTAAAAAAACGAATTGAAGTAGAAATATTATTATGTAATTGTAACTTTATTATTTGAAAAACTTAAATTTTAACCTTCAATGTTATAGTAATGTAGTACACACTGACTCTCGTGTATATTTTACAGCATTAGTTGAGAGATTTTTTTTCCTTGAGAAAATTTGGCATGTACTGTACCTGATATATAGCATATCCAAAATAATCAATATTGGATCGAATCGAAAGCTTGTGAATGAGAATCGAATCGTGAAATTTGTGTCAAAACCCAGCCCTACTATCTAATAAAACATGTTTCAGGGATAAAGCATTTTGACAAAAACAATATGTTGGTGGATCTTCTAATAATAAAAACTAAAATTCGCAAATCAATCTGGTTCCATCAACTTGAAAAATGTTTCTATAAAACTTTATCTCCCAACATTGGGATTGATTACATTGAGTTTGTTATTAGAAATGCACTCTTTATATGTATTCTGCCTTTATATGGATTTAAAAAATGTTTAATTTAATGACTCCAAAAATGTCATGTGGTATAACAATCAAGCAAATAAATAAATGGATAGTAAAAGGTTTTACACATCTTAATCATTATTATTAGGTTTTCAAAAAGTATTGTTTACAAATATCATGAATTATTAATTTATAAATACCATTATATTGTGGTGGAGTCACACCATATTCAATTTTACAACTGAAAAATATCCTTCCCGTGTCATAAAATGACTGATTTTGCAGGCAAAAAGTTTAGTTTTTTTTTATAGTAATAAACTACTTAAGGTTTTCTTTTCAATAATGTTTTATTTAGACACTTGCATAGTTATTTATTTTAATGCCTTGTCAGCATCTAAGGCTATCATCATGGCAAAAACTGAGTTGGGATGATTCAAGAGAGTTACATAAACACAAAATAAAAACCAAGCAAACACAAAAAATACAGCAGTTAAAATTATACAAGATTTTTTTTAATTAACATATGATAAAAATTCTAAAATCTTTTCTGGTAAAATCTTACTAAACAAGTCCCTGAGTGAGCGTACTTCTAAAATAAAATGTTCTACTTGCATTAAAACCGGGACATTCCAATAAAATATGTTTAATGGAAAGGGGCGGTCTTGCAGAACATGCATAAGACAATTGCATAACCTTAATGGTTCTTTCCTTTATGTCCCAAGTAAAATATCTAAATTATTTTAAATTCAGAATTTTTGTTTTTTTTAAAGAAACCATTAAAATACTCACCATAGCTTGCTCTATTTTGTTATCAATGGCCACAACACTGGCGCCAGAGGCACTGCAGAAAGAAAACAAAGACGACGCTTAAAAAAAAAGAGTTTACACTGAGATCTCTTCTAAGGAATATGCAAGTCCTGTCAAGCACCTTACATAATCTCGGCTGAATCACACTTCCAGCTATCAGTGTGCAATACTTCACAATGGTGAATTTAGATGACATTTCCTTGTTATGCTTATCAGCACATATCATGTAAAATCATACACGTGTTGAGAGCTCCGAGATTAGAAATGAGGCATGCACATACTCCACTTTCAAAACAACCTGTCAACCATGGGCATCGCTAGGCCATTTTTAGGGCTCAGTGCGAGAAACAGAGGACAAAGTGTGTGTTTATCGATATACTGTTATAATATATGCATCTGTGCAGTTCTTTGTCATAAATCCAGTTTACAAAATATCATGGGAGAGCAATAATCGGTTGGTTCCCCATCTACTGTAAAGTTTTCGCTGCGTTCACCCCTCATCACACCACAGCTGTTTCCTCCAGCGAAAATGAAGCATATGAACGCATACTTTATAAAACGATCATGTTGCTATTTTCATTTGAAAATTTAACTTTCAATATAATACATATTCCAATGCATGTGGCAAAGAGGTTTGCATAGGCCTACTTGAGATAAGGAATACTAGAAATGCAAATAATAAAATGTTGTGTTTGTAGCCTACAGTAAACAGGTTGTGTGTGTGAGATCATGAAGACTTGAATTTGGCTTATTCAGTACTCAAATGTTATACCTATCCATGCAATACAGTGGAATACTGCAATAAGTTTAGTATACAACTATTACTCAAACATTTTTTATTTTATATATATATAAAAAGAAAAAAACAATTATTAGGTTATTATTATTATTATACCCTCACTGAGGCTGAGCCCCCCTAAATGAAAATCCTAGACTCGCCCCTGCTGTCAACATCACAATCCATTACGCATTAGGAAATATATTCAGAACTTATGCATAAATAATTAAGTTATGAAGGTATAATACTATTGCAAAATACAAACGTTTAAAACAAAACTACTAACAGACAGAGCTAAATATCAAGTGCATTTATCCATTATTAACAAAAACAGAAGAAAAAAGTAAACTTCTTTAATAGGCTACTGTTAGTGGCCGTTCACACCGAACGCGTTCTCGCTCACCATCAATGAAAACGCGCGTCGGGACGCATTTTGTGCCACGAACGCTGCGTTTTTAGGGCAAGTTAAACAGTACATCTTTTTTTTAAACGCCTCGAGTTAAGTTTTACGGCTCGTTGCGCAATAACGCGGCTTAGATTTCTAGCGTACGATTAAAACAACCGAGGCTTTAACGCAAACTAATCATAAATAATAAACACCTTGCATGCTGAAGTGTTTTAGTATAAACGCAACCTGTAAAGTACACTACAAGTGTTTAGATGTATTCGTGTTCATTCGCGCTACTGAGACGCTGCGTACGTGACATGCATGTCTTTGCAAGCTCATTTCGCAATACAACCCCACATTCATTCACAAATCTAATATCACATAAACCCACATTTAGCACAACTGTGTTTACAACACAGATCATAACGGAGAAAACTGAGAAATGCAGCGTCTTTTCAGAAAAGCCTCCCTAAGCACAAGCACATCAGGCGACAAGGCGACAAAGCAACAACTCGAGTTAATAAAAAGCATCGCGTTGTAATCCTGCTGTAAATGTATAACGTTTACCTGCATCGTGCTCTGTATAATAACCTCCCAGAGTGTGTAGGAGAGGATCCAGGGGAGTACGGCAGGCAATAACTCATCTTGCAGCGCATGTTTGTAATCGGTGCGTCTCACATACAGTAGTAAAGGCGCTCTTCAGGATTTAAGGGATCTGCGCTCTCGCAGGGGGCGTGGCCGTGAGTGACGCATGCGCAACACGATCATCCGCGCTGGCGTTTCTATCCTACTTGTGCTTCCTCGTTTTGAATTGGGAGAGTTGAATTGGGAGAGTTGAATTGGGAGAGTGGCGAGCTTTCAATGCATTCAAAGTGAACATTTTACAGTAGGAAATAGTCATGAAGATTTAGAAAATATATTATTTGACTAGTTGGGAGTGATTTCTGAAGGATCATGTGACACTGAAGACTGGAGTAATGATGCTCGAAATCCAGCTTTGCCATAACAGGCATAAATTATATCTTAAAATATATAGAAAACCTTTATTTTAAATTAGTAATACTCACAATATTACTGTTTTACTATATTTCTGAACAAACAAATGCAGCCTTGGTTAGCATGAGAGACTTCGTAATAAAAAAAAAAAGTTTAAAAATTCGTAATTATTCCAAACGTTTGACTGGTTGTGTAGGCTATTTATATTAAATACATATTGTTCACAAAGGAAAGGCCGATCTGATTTGACTAATTATATAAATGGTTAACATGCACAAGGTCGATGACCGTAAAGAGTCACCAGCCTCCAATTTAATTTTGGGTACTCAGTGGTCACAAAAACAAACTAAAGGCTTTTTTTCTGGGATACATGTGCTTTCTAGATCTTATGCTGTGTCGCCTCATCCTCACAAGGGACTGGGAACCAGACCGCAGGCACGTCAAACAAACGTGTACATGCAAACCGGCACATGCCGCCACAGAGCACAGGTGTCTCCCAAACCGCATCAGGTGTCTTTCGATTTCACAATCTGCACAACTAACGCACTCCTCCGGGCAGTAAACAAAATCTGAAAAGAAAAAGTGCTGTCAAACTGAACAGACGTATCCTAGATTACAAGAATCTTCCATTAAATGGATGGTTATCAGATGCATTCATCTGTAAATCCTAACTTCATGAATGTATTAGCGTAAAAAAGCAGTTCCTTCTGCATTGCTCTTACACTGATTCAGATGTTGTCAGTATAAAGAGCCTCTTAAAGGGTTAGTTCACCCAAAAATGAAAATTAGCCCATAAATTACCCTCAAGTCATCCTAGGTGTATATTGACTTTCTTCTTTCAGAAGAATCCAGTCGGAGTTATATTAAAAATGGTCTTTGATCTTTCAAGCTGTTTAATGCCAGTGCTTCAGTCCAAAAGAAGTTAAATAAAAAGTGCCCATCCATTAAAATAAAGTGTCTCACACGGCTCCGGGGGCTGAACAAAGGCCTCCTGTAGCGAATCGATGCGTTTTTGTAAGAAAAATATCCATATTCAAAACGTAATAATCACTTTAATGTAGCTTGCGCTCACTGTTGTACACAGAAGCAGCTCCGGGGGAATGACGTATGAGGTCAGCGTTGCGCATGCGCCGGTGAGTCTCATGAAAACCAACGTTTGTTTACAGGAGCAAAGGAAGCAAAGTTTCTTTACTTTAGCAAAAGAAAACCAGTCTCCTCTTGGCTTATATCGAAATCCTCCGACATTCTTCTTTACAAATCCTCGTTTTGTACTTCTAATTC
>NW_015557276.1:301248-301563 GCF_001515605.1 Sinocyclocheilus anshuiensis | reverse complement strand
ATATATATATACACACACACACACACACACACACACACACACACCAAATGACTAAATAAAACTCTAAATGACTAAATGAAAACTGATTTCAGAACTATTTACCCAAATACGACCTTTAGGAAAGACTGGCTAGATTGTCCACAATTCTGGGGCACCATTACCACATGATCCAGAATTAAATTTACTAGGAAACGTTTAAAAAAGCATCTTGATCAAACTTCAGTGAAATTTACTGATAACCCGCTAACTCTTGGCAATAAAGGCAGCTCCTTAACTTGGAATTAAGATTCTGATCTTTCAATAACAAAGCGAATA
>NW_015557276.1:286947-301010 GCF_001515605.1 Sinocyclocheilus anshuiensis | reverse complement strand
GAGTGGAAAAAAATTAATTTATGAAAAAATAATACGTTAAAATGTGGAAAAACTTTGACGATTGAAAATCATGAAGTTAAAGAAACAACCTGTAACATGTTTGTTTGTTTTTTGTGCATCATGTACTTTTTTCTTTTTCAACAGAGTTAGTTTGCACATTGTTGTTAAATCAAAATGCTGAATTCATCAAACAGTCAGTTATTGGAGGGTTAGTACGGATGAGCTTGGAACAGCTGTAAGTGGTGAAGTCATGTAGTTCTTGCAACATTTGTTGACATCAGTTGACATGACATTATCTTATTACTCCATTCTCAGCAAACTGCTTCACACAGTATGGTTTATGCGTATGACATCAAATCTATCTACATGTGGCATCGTGATTAACAAAGAACAGTCTATTCCAACGGAAACTTCCTCCTTGCAGTATAGTCACCCACACAGGGGAAGCTCAGTTCTTAAGAAAAGAACCTGTATTAGTAATATAAAGATGTGGAGAGGAGCACGCACAAAAAATTCTTTCGAACTCACAGGGAATTCAGGCTATACCTGAAGACATGATATTTCCATCTTACATGCACACAAGTTTCTTTTGGTTTTTTTTCCTCATGATTAAGTTGGTTGGTGTTTTAACACCATGCCAGCTTCCTTGACCTTTTTCATGGTAACACGTGACGTGAACTCAGGCCACTACAGCAATCTGACACGCCACAATAACATCAAAATTTAAGCACAAAGCTTACTGAAATTGTTTGATGGTAGGTGCGTAATAACATTTAGTTTTGTTCATGCATCAACTAAAAACAGCACAGAATAAAAGATCTCAGTTTATGAAAATGAAGATCGATTGAAAACGAGAAATCGATATTATCAACTCGCTCTAGCGTCCACACAGCTGACATGTTTACTGGCTTATCCACGCTGTGCGCGCTAAACTGACACGGACACAGACAAAACGCCATTGGAGAAGTGCTAATTAAATGTCACCATTGTAGGCAACGTTTTCGGCTGAAACTGAAAATTCATTCTCGTCCAAATGTTGTTTTCATTCACTGCCGAAATTTCAGTGCATCAGTACTAAAGACAGGGTTTTTTTAAAAGTTGAACTTGAGCACTTGCAATATCATGTGCGAGATGCTGCAAAATGCATGTGCAATGGTCAAGCAATTCCGTTTAGTGCATGATTACATAAGAAAAAGCAGAGGAATGCAAAAAGTTCCGTGTGAATGAGTCTGAAATGCCGTAACAGTCGTTAAGAGGGTATCTTTCCTCAGACGCCCTGTAAAGCCTGTAAAGTTCACGTAGTTCCTTCAGCTCCAAATCAGAGTCATGAGTGTTTCATCCTCAACACCCATTTGTTGTAAACAAGTTCAGAGTCTTGAGAGATGCTGTTAATGAATTCGTTGAGCTGTTGCATAATGTTTTTGGTCAGCACACAGCTGGCCTAGAATCAATGACCTCATACCGCTGGTGGGAGTCATGTGGGCCCCGTGATTCATACGGATCACCCGGTGTTACCACCTCCGTCCACACGCACTCCAACGGGCGCCTCCTGCTGTTTAGCAGAGTGCATGCTGTAGCTTAGTTAAAAGGCTTATTTCAATCTACAAGCATTCATTGTTTTACAGAGAAAATGAAGATGGAAATGCTGAGTCTCAGTCTACACTATGAAAACACTTCAATGAATCAATCTAATGGTATAAATTTGCGTGTTATACTGAGTGTCCAACAACCTGTACACTTAGACAGTCAACACTGCAAATGGCACCCCTAGGAAGGGTTCTTTCGTCATTTTTCAGTCAAATCAACTTCTAAAAGCACACTGATTTGACTTAGGTGTGACTAAAGCTAGTCATCCACATTGAGACATCTAAAATAATGTGACAATATCCCAAGTAAAATCTTTAATGTTCTCCCTAAAACATTCATCCAAGTTGAGAAAATGTTGGCTATTTGCAGATATATATATTTTTTTTTTTTTTTTTTGACTACATAACACTGTTCAAAGTTTTCTATTATTTCCCATGTCTGGCTATTTTGTAGATGTAACCACATAATTGAACTTCACATGTTGGATAAGCAGTAGGGCTGCACGATTAATCGCGATTGTCATGCACATTTTGTCAGTAAAGCCGGTTCTGTGATTATTAGTAAATCTACATCACCTGCTTTCAGGTGGAAAAGCATTTACTACACAGAGCCGTAGTTCTCTGAGAAGCTACGCAAACAGCTGTCATTATCCCGAACGATTTAGTCGATTTCATAATCCTACGATTATATCGTCTGCGATTTTGCATAGCTTGTCAGAGAACTACGGCTCTGTGTAGTAAATGCTTTTCCACCTGAAAGCAGGTGATGTAGATTTACTAATAATCACAGAACCGGCTTTACTGACAAAATGTGCATGACAATCGCGATTAATCGTGCAGCCCTACTGCTTATCCAACATGTGAAGTTCAATTATGTGGTTACATCTACAAAATAGCCAGACATGGGAAATAATAGAAAACTTTGAACAGTGTTATGTAGTCAAAAAAAAAAAAAAAAAATATATATATCTGCAAATAGCCAACATTTTCTAAACTTGGATGAATGTTTTAGGGAGAACATTAAAGATTTTACTTGGGATATTGTCACATTATTTTAGATGTCTCAATGTGGATGACTAGCTTTAGTCACACCTAAGTCAAATCAGTGTGCTTTTAGAAGTTGATTTGACTGAAAAATGACGAAAGAACCCTTCCTAGGGGTGCCATGTCAGTCGAGTGTTTGAAATAAATCCTTCTGTGAGATGATGTGGCTTCTTAAACAGAATAATTAAGGCACACAATATTTCATTGTATTATATGCAGTGATAAAGGCTATATCGATTAACATTTCATTATAGATATACATTATTATGATGAAAATTATAATAATAAGAACTCCGATAAACCATATACTGCCATAGTCGTGTGTTTATTAGTCTCGTTGAATCAATGAAAGCAGTTAAATCTTCTGTTTATTCAGCTACCGCTATAGGCATTTCCTGGATTTCTTTTTCGGGGCATATTTGGATTTTCAGTGCGAAAGTGCCCTCTGGCCTTCGGATGGAGATTTACTACTGATCACAGAACTGTGCTTCACTTAAAGATACGCATGACAATCGCAGCTTCTGCCTAATCGCAATTTATTGCCTTTGCGATTTAATTTCGATTCATTGTGCAGCCCTAATAAGCAGCTTCTTGGTCTACATTGACAAACTAATAGCAGCTAGTTCACAATCTTTGCAATCTTTGCTTTCTTCATTCTAAATTCTTATCCAAAACAAAGGATTCCATTACACAACCCCTATTTGAACTCTGATTTCCAAGTGCTCAACATTGTACTTGATTTAACCAGTCAATGCAGTTTTCTAGAACATTTGTGAGGGGAAAAAAGTTAACCAAATTCAATTAATCATGAAAGCCAACTGATTTCGTAATCTGAATTTGTTAGGACATCTTTACAAAAACATGCAGGTTTGCTCAACAATAAAAATTCTGTCATCATTTACTCATATCTTGTTCCCGACCAGTATGACTTTCTTTCTACCCAGGCTCATTGGAAATACGTGCCTCTATCTGCATTTCTGCAAAACTTAAAAAAAACGTACCTATACAAATGAAATTAATTCAAATGAACACTAGAGGTAGTGGTCGACGGATATTGGTTTTTTGACAGCCGATGCCCATATCTTAAGGGAGCAGGGTGGCCGATGACCGATATAAAGTCGATATATGCAAGTATATTTTTTATTTTAATTATAAGTTTTATTTATTTTAATTAATGTTTGAGAAACTTGAAATAATTTGAAAATGAATTATATTAAAAATAAATGTGTAAAATAAACATACTTATACTTTAGATGACAACTTCCTGATTCTATAATTCTATTACAGTATTTTTCACAAATAAAGAAATATTTTAAAATATATAAACAAAAAGAAAGTAAACACTGTAACCAACAAGGCACTCGGTAATCTGGGAAGTTTGTGTGCTTTGGGAATCATATTTTTTCAACTAAAGCCAAGGTAACACTCATTTTACATGCAGCACGCAGTAAAAATGACATGAATATGACAGTGCGCAAATGCATAAATCAGCATAGTTTGAAATAATGAGTTTAAAGTTGATCACGCGTCTCCAGTGAAGCTGAACTCTCCTCCTGTTCGGATTCAATTCGCACGGATCGACTATCACGCAGAGCACACACGATCAGGCAATATACAAATGCACACTTCACAAGATCTCAGAGCTGGATTCGACGAAGTCTGCAAGGTTTGTGAAATTAAATGTTCATTAGTCATTTAAAGGTTTGTTTAAATGATATGAGTATTTGCTGAATGCTGATGGCAAACGAGAAAGTATTATGTCTGCCTTTCTGTTACTAACAATATAAAAGCAATCATTATAATACTTTAGAAAGTATTATGTCTGCCTTTCTGTTACTAATAATATAAAAGCAATCGTTATAATACTTTTTGTATACCTTTTAATTCATTTGTTCAACAGTTCTATCTGATTATTAGACAGACTTCTATCTGTATTAGGCAGAATTGTTAAATGACGACAACACACAATGAAGAGGGAGAATGTGAGCACTGTGTGCCCTGGCGCTGCCGTTCTCAGCGCCGTCAAAATAAAAGATGAACACATCGACCAGGCAGAAAAACTTATCGGCCGATGATATATCGGTCGACTACTAACTAGAGGCAGTAAAACTCTGGCAACTTGTATTAATTTTCACACAAAGTATGTTTTACAGGGCCAGAGATTTGATTAAGAAAGCCTAATTTTTGCAAAATTCCTTGCACAATTTTGTTATGACTTCAAAACAATTTTAACATGCTGCGAGATTTGAAAACTGATACTTCTGAACGTTAGTGTCACATATCCAGCTTCATATGTATGGGTTTTCTAACTCAGTAGGCTTGCTCAGTAGCTCACGCTATACAGTGTAGTGTACAAATTAGTGGTTCAACGGATCACAAATCTCACGGTTCGGATCACATTACGGTTTTTGACCCAAGGATTGGATCATTTTTTGGATCAGCAAGAAAATAAAAATATTTCAATTTAACTTGCTTTCCCATTTATTACTTAAAGTGAAGTACTTCTTTGATACCACAGCAAATACTACTAGATTAACTAGAAGTTTAAACATGATTAAAGAGACAAGAGAACAGCCAGTAAAAATAAGAACAAATACACAAATTACAAGCATAGATAAATACAACAGAATATGTTACAAATAAAATAAGGTTGGTAGTATTCAAATACAGAAATGTAATAATTAAGGAAAATAACACTGCATAGTGTTCACTGTATAAATTAAACAGATTTTTATCACAGCTCTTTTGTTGTTTGATGATCATTAATGACAGCAGCAGTATTTATAGGCCGCTGTCCCTTTAAGACCTGATGCACGGATCGTCCGTACGGATCACGGATCAACTACGATCCATTTAACCACTAGTACAAATCCCGTGAAACTACGGTTCATTCACTGGACATTTCACTTTGAAACTGCTGTGAAACGTTCAGTAAGGTACATAATATCGATGTTGCAGAAACGTCGCCACAAGCACATATTTCCAATGAGCCTGGGTTGCTTTCTTTTGTGTAACAGAGAGGGAGATATTAGCTGCTCTTGTCCATACAAAATAAGTAGGGGTGGGCGATATGAGCTAAACTTCATATCACGATTTGTGCAAACGTGCAACATGAGGTAACATGAGGTAGGCCTGTATGAATTAAATTAAATTAAATATTGTGTTTGAGTTGGCCAGTGGTTCCCACATTTTTCTGCCAGCCCCCCTTTTGTAGAGAACAATATTTTCAAGGAAAGTCTTTTTTTTGGAAAGTCTCTTATGCTCACCAAGGCTACATTTATTTATAAAAAATACAGTAAACAGTGTACTATTGTAAAATATTGTCAATTTAATTTATCTATTTGAATGTTTTAACATATAGGCTACTGTATTCCTGTGATCATAGCTACATTTTCAGCATCATTACTCCAGTCTTCAGTGTCACATGATCCTTCAGAAATCAGTCTAATATGTTGATTTGCTGCTCAAGAAACATTTCTGATTATTATCAATGTTGTAAACGTTTGTGCTGCTTAATATTTTTGAGGAAACTATTTTTTCACGATTCTCTTATGAATATTTGAAATTGTTCTTTGTGTCAGAGCGCTGGAGTTCGTCAGAAATAGAAAGCGGCATTTGTTTATTTGTCGCGTCGCATCCACAGCAGAGAACATCACTGGGTTCTATTTGCTCTGGTGAAGACACGTTGTTTTGGTATTTGTGAATCTTAAGTATATATTCATAATCTGCTTTACGTTTACCTGGCACTGGAAGTCCTTTCACAAACTTGTAACTTACATGCTTAGAGCAGAACCATACATCGTTCATTTATATTTCTACATGACTCCCTGCAATACAACTCTGATTCTTCAATCACGCCATCTAGTGGTCTGTTATTGATACAACCACAAGTGCTACAACTGATAATGGAGCACTCAAGCTGATACTATTGTGCGAGTCATGATTAATAATTAAAATGTCAAATTAATATTTTGCACTCAATTATTTACTTAGGCAAGTGGCCGCATGAATAAGCGTGAAAATTACGCAGTGTAGTCTTTATCACCCTGCAGAGGTTTCTTTTGCAAAATAATCTGCTGACTGTACAGTACGATCCCTCAGTTTGGGAACCACTGGAGTAGGCGATTTGTGCTCTATTAATTAGGTCTGTTCCGATGCTCTATGTGTTTGATTACTAATTCCTGTGTAGTACAGCGTTGCACACAGAGGACAAAAACGTTCAGCCTCGATTCTATAGTCATTTGTGTTCAAATTTGCAAAGCGTATTGAACGAAACAATGTAAATGCAAAATTTGAATTCATGAATATATAATGGTATCCAAGGTATAACAAAATCCATATCATGGAACAACATAATACCAGTAGTCACTTTCATACCGGTATAGCGCCCATCCCTAAAAATAAGCAGACCATGACCTGTCAAGCTCCATAAAGAGTTGTTACAGTGAGGGAAACATTTTCAGTAAATATCTGACTGGTCTACTTTCACCGTATGGAGAAGAGCAGCTTGTGCATTCTGCAAAATATCTCTTTTTGTGTGCCAACCAAAGATTAGGTTTTATGGGTGAACCATTCCTTTAACATAACTATTCCACATTTGCATATTTTGGATCAGCTCACAAATGTGACCCTGGACCACAAAACCAGTCATATGGGTAAATTTTTCGAAATTGAGATTTATACATCATCTGAAAGCTGAATAAATAAGATTTCCATTGATGTATGGTTTGTTAGGATAGAACAATATTTGGCCGAGATACAACTATTTGAAAATCTGGAATCTGAGGGTGCAAAAAAAATCTAAATATTGAGAAAATCGCCTTTAAAGTTGTCCAAATTAAGTTCTTAGCAATGCATATTACTAATCAAAAATTACGTTTTGATATATTTACAGTAGGAAATTTACAAAATATCTTCATGGAACATGATCTTTACTTAATATCCTAATGATTTTTGGCATAAAAGAAAAATCAATAATTTTGACCCATACAGTGTATTGTTGGCTATTGATACCCCAGCGACTTAAGACTGGTTTTGTGCTCCAGGGTCACAAATGTAACTGATGGAATTATTATCTGTATCATTAATCCAACAACTAATTCTACCAAAATACCAAAGCATTTGCACTTAATACAGACAAACGGGAAAAAAAGCCATGCAAATATTCTCAAACTAAAGTATTTCCATGGAAATCTGCCTGTAACTAAAAGCCCTGGAGCCTTTGGATGGGGATAAAAGAGTGGGACAAATATGCAAATAAGAAGCACAAGTTTCCTTATCTGCACCAGAGAGGTTTCAGACTATGAACAAGCAATGAACACGCAACTGCCCTAATGATCTATAACCATCATTCTCATGCTAAAAGTGCTGAAACCACCAACCAAGCCGTTTAATTGTTTTATGGTTCTGAAAATAAAACGTCAATTTGAAAGTTACTACAGTTCGTCATTTCAATTAGATCAAATCATCAAAATCTGCAGGCATTCCATTGTGAGTCACGGCACAAGAAATTAGTCATTTAGACTTGCTTACAAATGCATATGTTCACAAAAAACCTCAGGTTTTCTTTCAGGCCAATGGTTTGACGACTGTCAACACTGTGCTTCAGTGGGGACAGGAGCAAACATGTAGCAAATATCAGAAATCTGCTCTTGACATGAATACCATCCTTCCCACCAGAGTTATGAGTCACACAGTAATGTTAAATAATGCTGGCTCACTGTCAGTACAACCCTCCCTTTGTTCAAGAACTACCGAATTTTCAATCATAATCAAATGTCAATTTGTGCCTCTGAGGTTTAAGTAAACTAGTACTCAATGTACTCATGCAAACCCACATTAAAAACATCTCTAATGGACATTTTGATCAAGAAGAAATAGTTCTACAAATTACACGTTTTAATTAGACACTTTCTTTGTTAACTTAATCTTTAGAGTTGTTACGAACACAACAAACTTGCACAGAAACATGCAGCTCATTCTTAGTAAGCGTGTGACAAATGAAATGTATTCTAAAATCGCCTCAAAATATCGAACATGTTAAAAATCTGAGGTTATACATAATATATGGGTAATTTCTCAAATATGTGTTATTTGTCATATAGGTCATATTATATTCAGAAGCTTACTGGACTACAGTCCTGCAAGAAAGTGGCTCTGTAGGACCAGGAATGATGAACTGTGGATTAGTGTTGTCACAATACTGGAATTTATAACTTCGATACGATACCTCGAAAAATATTGATATCTGATACCACAGAGAAAAACTGCTACAACATTAAAGGCATAAAATATATATAACAAGGCTAGAACATGACAATGAGTAAGGCCCTATGATATCTGCAATGTGGAAAACGCGGATGGAATCGCGGAATCCAGTCATAAAAATGTACTGTAACGCAGAATGTCACTGAATTCGCCAAATTTTGGATGAAATAATCAAAAGTAAGTCAGTACACTTAACTCTGATCGTGATATGGACTAGTATCTAGCTTCAAATGTCTTCAGAGAGAAGTATTACTTTTCCCATTTTTACCCCAAATAGGGTGGTGTGAGCATTATTGAGCGCTATAGACACGTAATGTATATATGTTTCGTTCATACTATAAGCCAGAGGGCAGAAACTCCACATATGCCTCACAATAATAATAATAATAATACTTATGGCTAGGGATTTAACGATTCACTCAACTCACGATTCAATTCGATTTTCTCACCATTTTTTTTAACAAAATGAGATTGAAGACATTATACAGTAAATGAAAAGGTGTCGTCTTATTAGGCTATTGCTGCACGTTTCTTTGTGAAATTGAAATATAACAAAACTAAATTGAAATTTTAAAACAAACCCCAAATCAAACAAGTTACACAAATAAAAGAAATCTCTTAATATGAACAAACTAAGGCTTTGTCTGTGCTCTTTCCATTAAAAATTAGAGGCAACCACTGGATTTTAATCATGATCCAAACAAAGATGCAGCATACATGCAGCATGAGTAGTTTTTCATTTAAATTAGACTGTATAATTTCGAAATTTGAAGCAAAAACAGAATGATCTGACTTTAGTTTTGTGAAACTATACTACATAAAACATATCTGAAGGAAACAGCAGACGAGCTGAATGAGACGCATATTCACTCTCTGCCAGCAGGTGGCGCTTATGAACAGCAATGATACAGTGTTTCCTGGGTTACCTCTGTAAACAAAGCAGTGCTGCGCTTATGAACACTACTTTAACATGCATTGTTCAGAGGCTAGATGAAAAGAAAATACCACGTAAACTTTTCTAAAGATAGTCAGTTCCCCTCAGAGATACATTCATATAAACTCCTACTCCAAATGTATCGCAATTTGTTTAGCATCTCAACCGATTTGAATCGTCACATATTTGAATCGATTTTCAACCGGCTCGCAGTTAATCGTTACATCCCTTACTTATGCCGATCCAGGAATCCCTAATATGAACAAAGGCATCCAGCTATCGCTGTAACTAAATAAAAAGAAGATAGAAATGCTTTAACTGATCAAACATGAAGACAATTAACACACAACTGTGAAAATATATGGTTCATCTGTGTTCTTCAAGCCATCTTGGGTATTTTTATAAGAATAAAGCCGATTTATAATGCAACGCTAATCGACATAGCATGTAATACAGTAGAATACTATAAAATAATACATTTTCAGCCTCATTCTATGCTAAGAAGCCACATCAGATGTGGCATCGGGAAGTTATTTCAAACACTCGACTGATGTTATGAAGTGAGTTTGGAGTGAAAATATGTTGTTAATTGTGTATTTTGTTGGACAACAAGTTTATAAATGTTCACAGACTGAGGTGTGTGAACTGGCTGTCAGAAAGAAGAGAGAGCGAGAAAGCACAGCTGGTATCAGTATAACAATACTGCAAAAAAAAAAAAAAAAAGAGTACTCAGAGTTTTAGATATTTCAGTATTGATAAGTATCAAAAAAGCAATATTTTTAGCAACTCTACTGTGGATGTAATGTACCGTCATACATCCAAAAGTTGAGAAAATGTTTGCTTCAACACACTGACAAAGGCATCCACTGACCAATTAATAATTTCAGAGAAGTAACTCCAGTCTTACTCCAGTTTGTAAGATAAATATCCATATTTCAAACATAATAAACACTTTTTCTCACTTCCGCTGACTGTGGTACGCAGAAGCCGTTCCGGCAGATGATGTAAGACGTAGGCGTTGTGCGCGTGCCTCTGAGAAATGCAGGAGCAAAGGAAACAAAGTTTCCTTACTTTAGCAAATGAAAACCAGTCTCCTCTTGGCTTATATCGAAATACTCCGACATTTTCAAATCCTCGTTTTGTGCTTCTAATTCGTGAACGGCGTTTTGTTTTGTTTTGTCTCCGCGTTCGTCACCAATCACGCAACACAGACGTTCTACATCATCTGCCGGAACGACTTCCAGCTAAAGTCACATACACCTAGGATGCTTTGAGGGTGAGTAAAACACATGCTCATTTTCATTTTTGGGTGAGCTAACCCTTTAAAGATGCCCAAGCCAAAACTGTCAACAATGGACCCTTTTCACAATGCCAGGGTTCTCAGAAGTAGTCACAGTTGAGTAAACTTCTACAGCGGCGAATAGGAGACTATTTTTGTGAAAAAAAATTTTAAAAAGTACATCCATGATTCCATGATTTTAATAAAGAATTACAATGCTACTAACTGTGTAAATGCATCATCAGCCTGTGAAGAGAGTCCATATGTAAGAGTGCTTCTTGTTATGGATGTTAGACTCTTGAGCCTGAAACACTTCCAGAAATGCCATGCTTACTCCATGCACACTCACGGCTGCCAAGAGTGCAATATAACACACACACAGTGATCATACCCATCACTGATGGCCTTTGACCTGCCGTTTGGGAAGGCCTGATAGAAAGCCGTGGAGGGGTTCCTTGCAGATAAAGAAAGAGAAAGAGAGAGAGAGAAATATGAATAAGGTAATAAAATATAATGTCAAAGGTTTGGAAGGAAAGACCAAAACAAATCTGATGTGATGCCTTAAGGCTTTCAAGACAAAGCTGAATGGCCATTCATATCTAGAGTGAAAAAGCACCGGGTGTGAAACAGCTCTGGCGTCTGAGCCCTCAGCTACAGCCCTGAAGTATTCAGAGTCCAGAATGAATATATGCCAAACAGGAAAAGTCAGAACAACCACTGAGTGTGAGACACAGATCCCCTACACAAATGATTGCATTGATTTACTGCCAAGTTTACCTAAAAAAAAAAGATTCATTTGATTTTCTTTGGTTGATCATGCAACCCAGTGAATGTTACAAAGTGACCATTATCCTGTGACCAGCAATGACTTGACTCAAGTTTGTTTTTGTTTTAAATGAGGCCTCACTGGAATTGCATGGAAGTCCATTTCCACCACTGAATAAAAAATTACAACTAAAATATGACTTTTTCTTTCACAATTCTGACTTTTTAAAGTCCGCATGAAATCAAAATTGACTTTATTTACTTTACTAGCGCACATTGCTAGTCTTGATGTGAACAATTCATCCGTGCAAGTTAATCCGCTGAAAAAAATTGTTTGTTTTGGTAATCTTCAATACAAATCTGAACATTTGCTTCCGCTCTGGAATGGCATTCCTTCTCTGATGACGTCAGTTTGACGGCTTGGGCAGAATATCCTTAAACATGCCCCTCCAACCGTTCAATTGCTATGAGTGAGAGACCGGGACCAAAAATAAAACCACGCCCTCTATTCAATATTCCGTTTCAGCTGCTATGAGTGAGAGACCAAGAGGAGGAGCGCAAAAATAAAACCATGCCCTCTATTCAATATTCCATTTCTGATGGAAATACGTCACTGCACTGAAATAAAGTCGGCAGCAACATCCGGTTCACACGGACTTTAACTCACTAATTCTGACCTTTTTTTTTCTCAGACTTGCATGATATAAAAAAGTAAGAATTGCTGAATATAAACTTGCAATTCTGAGAAATAAGGTCACAATTCTGAGAAATAAATTCGCAATTCTGAGAACTGACCTTTTTTTTTCTCAGAATTGCGAGATACAAACTCGCAATTGTGAAAAAAAAATCAGAATTGTAAGATAAAAAGTTGCAATTACCCTTTTTATTTTTTATTCAGTGGCGGAAACAGGCTTCCATAGAATTGCCTTGACCTCTTGTTTCTATAATAATAAGACCTAATTTCTATAATAATAATAATAATAATAATAATAATAAAACATATGGTGAATTATAAATCTAAAGCATCTAAAAAAAAAAAACAACTATTACAAAATGCTTAAATGTGGTCTTGGTCCAAAAGTTGGCCTAGAAAAGAAAATGAAGGACTCCATGGATTTGTGCTCAAATTCTGACGAAATCTGCAAAGTTTTCGACAGAATTCTTCGCGAAAACTTTCCATGATAGCCTGGTAATTCTTAAACGAATGGTTGCATAAATTCGGTCAAAAAGACAAAACGGAAACATATACAAAGAGAACTATCCACCATAAATGGATAAATGGTGTGCAAAACAAACACTTGGTGGAAATATTCTTTCATGTTTCCACCAAAAGTTGACGACTGACAAATGGAATTGCCCTGAGGACGTGAAGCTGGCAGAGGATTATGCAGAAACAGGTTTCTGTACACAGAGCTGTATACCTCTAATAACAATGAATCTATAGAAACAGAGCATTCAAAGAAGAGGGTATCACAAATACTCTTAATTATATTTCAGGATGTCTACTATCAACTAAAATTAAAACAAAGTGTCTATAATATCATAGAAACATGAGCTCTCAAAAAAGTCAGTGACAAAATTCACCCCAAATTAAAGTAAATTGTGTCAAGCGCTGAGTTGAACCATTTGGCAAAATAAGCTCACTATCACCATTAGCTGGCATAGCTTACCACTAGAGATGCACCGATCGATCGGCCAGGGATCGGAAACGGCTGATTTTCCTCATGATCGGCCCGGATCGGTGATCGGCCGGTCAGTCTCACTTCTTTTCGATTCCGCGCCGATCCGTTTCGCACAGGCAATAACGTCAGCCGCGCATTCTCGCTCTCTTCTCTCCGACGACCCCTTCTCTCACACACGCTCTCATGTGCTCCGGTTAAATAGTGCTTGTATTGCGCATTATTTTAGTCATTCCCGCAGGTTTCGCGCTTACACCAAAAGCGTGCGCACCAGAACTGATCTATATTAGTGGAGCGCACAAGCCGCGCTCAGTCTCAAACAGTTTGTGAGCCACAAATACCAAAATGAGTGGCTAACTGTGCTAAAACGTTCAAATACATACAAAATTATGTAAAAATGCCCGTTTTGGCGAGTATCCAGTTAGACACAGTCAGTTTTGGAACGTTAAATAGTTGAGAAAGAGAACGCATGTTGTGTAACAGTATATTGGGTCCGTGGATAAACTCCA